>NC_089810.1:10881125-11136125 GCF_029633855.1 Hoplias malabaricus
TTCTTTGTCATAACCTCCACCTCGGAGTTATTCTCCCCACATCTCTCCAAGTGTCTGTGGGGAGTCTGGTGCATGTATACTTAATTGATTCCGAAAGGCGTTTTGATTACTCTCTAACCATCGTAAACCAAAAAGGACTCCCTTTGCTTTTCGCATAATTAACAGCAAATTGCTTTTAGTATGTATCTTTTTTTATACTCTTAATCTGTCCATGGGGAGGTGGCGGAAATTAATTATGCCCTTACAGACCCCTCCAGTGCGGCGTTAGCAACGGAAAGTCCGCGACTGAATATTAAGAGGGAAACCAATGTAGTTCTGTCTGTACGCTGGTAATCACAAGTCCAATGTAATAAGGGCTTTGGGAATGCAAAGCATCTGGAAGAAAAAAGCCTTGGAATCTGGGAACCTATTGGTTTAACGTCTTCACGGCTTTTTGAAGTTGGCAACAACCATGGCTGCCGGTAACCTTTGAGAAACGTGGGGTAAACCGTGAAGTTTAAGCCTGTTTTTTTTTCCTACGCAGCATGTAGCTTAAAGAATAATGAGCCTCAGCACAGAGCTCTGCTTAAAAACTGAAAAGTGAGGGGGACGAATATTTAGATTTCAAAAAGAAAGACCAGCAGAACGTTGTGATCCCGCTTCTGAGAACGTTCCGCACAAATTCCCTGTGACAAACATCAGCCAGCCGCTGCCTTTAACATGGGCCTGCTTTCATCTGTATGCAAATGACCAGGCTTTCTGACGCCGTTCTCATACGGTGCGATTGTCCTTGGACAAAGGTAGCTCAAAAACTAATGGTTCTGCTGGGAACGCTCCTTTCATTCCCATAAAGAAAGATATCTGCTGGATCGTTGTGTTTCAAACTCTTTCTTTCATCGTGTTGTTCCATCTCTTTCTCTGACATTGATCACACTGATCAACACAATTCTGCTGTTTTACCCTAAACTGCAGAAAGCCAAACAACAGGCCCATTCTCTAAAGCTTGTTGTCACAAAACAAAACAAAACAAAAATACACAGAATCAATTCATTAATCAGATAGTAGAATAGAGGCTTTAGAAAGCCATTTATGTGGAAAGCCATTATAGTCTGATGAGCTCTGATGCTCAGCTGGAAAAGGAGCTAAACACAGCGTCCAAATGAATGCTTTCCAGATCATTTGAAAATATTGTGCAGCATTAGGACACGGTTATTGGCTTGAGCCAAACACTTATTGGTTTGAGCCATCGAGCTGTGAGCATGTGTTTGTAGCAGAAATCACCTGATATTAATCAAGCTTTCATTAACTCCCCTACAATTCATGAACAGCTAAGATTATATGTCTGAAAGCTGCAGACACAATTTTTAATGAGTGAATTCATGGACTTTGTGCAACTTGTCTGGACACAGATGCTCAAATGGGCTCCTAAAGCTCCATAATTCCATGCCAAACACTAAGTGTAGGACAGAAGGGTAAATAAGACCCCCAGTTGGAGTTATTTCTGTGATCCAGTACTAATCATCCAACAGTTCCTGACCTCACGAAGGTTTATGTGGCTGAACGCAATCAAATTCACAATGTGTATGTAGTAAATTGCTAAGTAAGTTTACCCATGATTAATAGCTGTGTTATTTGTATGAATCACGTTTGGTATGCCTTACTAATTAACAGTAAAAGTCCTCTTCTCTCCTTACATCAGAACTGTAGCGAATGTGTCCCTTTCATCCACTGACTGGTGTTGTGTTTTGGATCATAATTCCATAAAACAAAGTAATACTTTATTCATTAGGCTCCTCTCTCAGAACTCACAAAGCACATCTTACTTAAGACACTCGGAGAAAAGTACAAGGCCAAGATAAACATCTAATTGGAATTATTTGATCGTACAAAAAGACTTAAAAAAAAAGCCTTTTGAAAAGATTTTAAAGAAAAGCACATAAATGAATAAATAATGAAATATGTCCTGCTGCTTCATGTTTGACTCAAATAACAAGCTTTGATAAAGAATGCCATGAAATCCTATTTTAGTCTAAGAACATGTTTATTAAACTGAACAGTTCATGGACAAGACGAATCTATATTTGGTCTTTTTATGGAGATGTTCGTTTCTCATGTGACACTAGAAACTGTAAAGCTATGATGTGATCATTAGTAAAACTCTCATTTTAAAAATGCATTCTCAAGAGGAAAGATGGGAATTACAGATTAGACTTTACACAGGCTGTAAATGTTGAGCAGCGCTCCTCTCGTCCCTCGGCCCCTTGTCAGACTGCAGAATGGATTTGGCACTTCCTTGAAGCTGTTAACATTGAAATAATGAAATGGCCAAGTCCTGATCTGAACCTGACTGAAAAACCCAGGAACATCACTGTCGACAGAGTTATGGCTAAGAGACACACTACAGTTACCAAACTATAGAAAAGAGCAGTGTGAGAATCTAGTGATGTCTTGCAGGTGCAGATGTGCTAAAGTCTTTCAAAGCAAAGGTCTGTATATTTTCTTACCATTTTTAAAAGGTTGTTACCATAAAAATTTCATTTGCTTTTTTTTTTCCTTCTTCAGTGTTTAGTGTTCTTTAATATTGATCACATATCTATTTACAATTTCACATTAAGGTTTTTTATATAACACATAGAATCTATAATATCTATAATATAAATAATTAAGATGATCTTATCTATAAATTATGATGTATGCTTCATCCTCCTTTTGATATTAGAAAGACTTTAAATAGAGCGTTGACTTTGAAATCCATTAATTCGTTCATTTTCTGTAACCGCTTTATCAACCCGGAGGACACCCACACAGACACAGGGAAAACACATTAAACGTCTCATCTTAAACCCAGAGATTAAACCCAGGATCCCAAGAATATACACTGATCAACCATAACATTATGACCACCTCCTTGTTTCTACAATCACTGCACCATACAGGAGCACTTTGTAGTTCTACAATTACAGACCATAGTCCATTTATTGCAATGCTGTTTGTCCCATTTTTTCCCAGCTCCTCGATGATGACGACCACCAGACAGCAGGTATGATTTGTGTGATGGACAATTGTAAGTGCATTTATGTGCAATTGGTGTGTTAGTGTGGGTTGCATTGGAACCGGAGGATCAGACACAGCAGTGCTGCTTGAGGTTTCCACTCAATGACCACTAAAATCTGAGAGATAGCTCATCTGCCGCTGCATAGTTTGAGTATGTGTGGACACAGGATGCTGCCCTGGACACTGTTGGCTGGTTTTTCTGTTTGGAGGACTATTCTCATGCCCCTGCCCCACATTGCCCTATGTTTGAAAAAACATTGCTAAAGTGCTTTCTAGAGTGGCAAGAAACAAGACAAAGTGCCCTATTGGCTGCTCTTAATATGGCAAAATAAATAACTGAGTGTCCTCTTGGGTGCCATTTCTTGCAATAAAATAAGATGTTGTGCCCTCTAAAGCAAGAAAACTCCATAATGTGTCTTAAGAAGTGCCCTTGTATCATAGGTTTTGGTGCACTAGGTGCACCCTTTTTATTTTTAATGCCCTTGCCCTTCAAACAGTCTGGGTCTGCCACTGATTCTCAGTCCAGCACTGACACATAGGGCTTTAAAAACTCCAGCAGCACTGCTGTGTCTGATCCACTTGTACTAGCACAACACGCAATAGCACACCACCACAATATCAGTTTAACTGCAGCGCTGAGAATGATCCACCACTCAAACCATACCTGCTCTCCGGGGGTCCATTGAAGAACAAGGTGAAAGATGTTCATAATATTATTATGGCTGATATTAAACCACATATAAAATATCTAGAAATAGGGTGAATTATCATAATCAATCTGAGATGACAAAAAATCATATATAAAGCAGAAGACTTTTTGCCCTTACCTGTAAATGAGGATTTCATCTGTGGAGCTATTGTACTGGATCTGGTACATACGGACCCCGGGAATATGGCTTTGTGATGGCCAGCGAACAATGGCTGAACTGGACGTTATTTCACTCACACTGACCCTGTGCTCAGCCCGAGGCTGCCCGCCACTGCTGCTGCTGCTGTTGGACTTGATGGAGGTGGGCATGTCTGAGGGTCCAGGCTCAGGTTCCAACTTGGGGTCATAATGCGGTGAGGGGTTGACCACCAGCTCCACTGGGGCAGTGGCCTCTCCAGCAGCATTGGAGGCAATGCAGGTGAAGACACCTGAGTCCTTGACTGTAGCGGTCAGGATGTCCAGGGAGCCGTTATCATAGGCGGTGGTGCGAGAGGTGTTTCCAATCAGTTTTCCATCAGGGCTGACCCAGTGTGTGGTGGGCTCTGGGTCACCCACCGAACGGCACCTCAGGCTGACCTCCTGACCTTCCATCACGAACATTTTGGAGGTGTGGCGAGTTATCATTGGGGGTTCGCATACAAACTCCTCCTCACGGATGGTCCAGAAGTACTTGCCGGCCAGCTCCTTGGGAGAAGCACACGTTTCTAAGTCATCCTCTCGGGTCAGTCTCCTCAGCCACACCAGCTCACAGTTACAATGCAGTGGGTTGCCTCCAAAACTCAGCACCAGGGCAGTTAGGGGTGACCCCTTCATTTTAGCATAGACTGGGATTCGCAGGAAGAGTGGGTCTGGAGGGATCTTCTTCAGCTTGTTGGATGTCATGTCCAGCCTGGCCAGCTTGTGCAGATTGGAGAAAATCCCCTCCGGCACAAACTCGATGAGATTGTGGTCCAGGCTTAGAGTGTTGACACTGACCAGAAGGCCTATGGTATCCCAGGGGACGTCCACCAGATTGTTATAAGACAAGTCCAGGTCTTCCAGCGTTTCCAGAAAGTCCTAGAAGTTAGAAAAAGCGACAGAGAGAAAAGTCCAACTTGTTTTACTTTTATACACAAGCACATTTTTAAGAAAAACTGAAAACAATGATCATAAGGATTTTTCCTTACAAAGAAGGCACAGTCAAATTTATGAAAGCAGTTTTCTACAGCCGTCATTATTCTGACGAGTACGAAATACAAAAATACAAAATGGGGTTTATAACTTAATTATTATTATTTTTTTTATATTTAAAAAAATGGATTTAATTTATTTTTCCCCAGTTTTCTAGTTTTTCCAATTCTACTTCCCACAATCTGAGTTTCAGTTAAAACAAAAAACTTGGGATCTTTCCACTTTAGTATCTTATAATGAAAGTGACTACATAATCAGAGCGGGGGAGACATACATGCTTTACCTCTCTGCATGCAAACATAAATAAATATAAAGAGCATCTAACGTCTTCCTACTCGTCTACAAGCACAATACCCCACAGCAATTTATCTACCTCTGTTATGATTAGTTTCTTTACCTACTCAGACTTTTGTAAACAATGAATCTAGTGTAATTATGTGTAAAGTCTTCCGTTGTATAATTTATTTATACATATGTCCTCATGGCTTGTGTGTTAGTAAAGGACTAGCAAAGTAAGAAATTAATTGTAAAGTTTATCTGCTTATTTACTGTGTACATGGCAATAAAATACTTATATCTTGAACAGTTTACAGCAGAATGTGTGCGAGAAAACCTGCTTCTTGCAGAAAAAAAAAGTTTTTCTGTTATTAAAGGAGAGGTACAGCCTTTTAATCTCCCTGAGTTTGATGATATAGTCCTACCAATGTCATTAAAAGATGCAAAAAATGAAAAATCAAAAAATCACAGAAAGGCATTTTCATTTTTCCTTAAATTCAGATCGAGGAGTAGAAACGAAAACTAGAAAGTTGTAAAAATAATAAAAACACATTAACTGTGAAACTGTATTTGTGAAAAATACTGTTAAATTGACAATACCAGGTTACAGGCTACATTTATGAGTAACACTTTATTTTAAGGTTGGCTTCTTAACTGTTAATTAACTTTAGCAAGCAGTTGACAAACTATTATCAAGCAGTTAACCATTACTTACTTCATAGTAAAATACCAGGGGTAAACACTTATAAATGTGTAAAATAAAGTGTATTCATTTAACGTATTTTTAAGAACATGTAAACTGATTATTAACCGTTTTTTTTAAATGTCCTAAATATTTATGCATTGTAATACTTTTGTGCAAATTCCTTTACAGGACATTGTTGACCCCAGAATATAAACAGGTTAAAAGTAACTCAAATCCCGACTGATCTAAACTGTAGTTATTGCTAGTGAATTAACTCATTTGCAGTACTCGTGTTCTATTGATCAGAAGTCACTATGAGTCAGCAATACATTTACAAAGACCAGGTTTGTATTCAACTTCATTACTGTGATTGTGCTATGAATAAACAGTTCCCAAGGGTAAGTCTGTAGTTATAAAAGGCGAATAAGTTACACTTTAGTTAGGGGCTTGCAATTTCCTTAATAAATACTTTATTAATATAGGTTAAAACACTAAAGTGTTTCCAGACATTTGCATACATTTGTATGGAGCCATGGCCCTGCATACCTGGAAGGCTCCATCAGAGATGCTGTGGAGCTGGTTGTTGGCGAGGATGAGGTGGCGCAGGTTGACCAGGCCCTGCAGATGTGTGTCGTCCAGTATGGTCAGCCGGTTGGCATCCAGGTGCAGGGCATGGAGGTCCTGCAGGTCAGCAAAGGCATAGGGCAGGATGAGGCTGATGGTGTTGCGGGACAGCGTGAGGTGTATGAGGCTGCTCATGTTGGCGAAGTCGCGGTGCCTCAGCGTGGTGATGAAGTTGTCCATGAGCCTCAGCTCAGCCGTCTGCCGGTCGATGTTGGGAGGGACGAACAAGAGGCCGGTCTTGGCGCACAGGACCGTGTAGGAGGGCAGCAGGTTCTGACACGTGCAGCGTTTCGGACACAGCATGGAGGCTGCCACCACCGGCAACCACAACAGAACCAGGCACAGCAGAGTCCTCATCATGACTGCACTCCTGTAATCAGGACATGGAGAAAACACAAAGAGAGAGAGGCTTTAGCACAAACACACACACACTTAGGGTAGGCTCTTCAGCACAAGTCAAGTTGAGGGCGCCATCCAGGCATCAGCAGGAATAATTTTACATCCATTTTAGTAATGTTGGATTTGTTTGTATAATTTCAACTATCTACACTTAAAATTTATATGGGACTATTATTACTAGAAATATGGACCAATCAATATATATATATATATATATATATATATATATATATTCATTCATTAATTCATTTTCTGTAAGCACTTATCCAGTTCAGGGTCGCGGTAGGTCCGGAGTCTACCCGGAATCATTGGGTGCAAGGCAGGAACACACCCTGGAGGGGGCGCCAGTCCTTCACAGGGCAACACTCGCTTACAGCTATGGACAATTATGAGTCTCCAATCCACCTACCAACGTGTTTTCAGACCGTAGGAGAAATCCGGTGCATCCGGAGGAAACCCATGCGGACACGGGGAGATTACACCAAACATCTCACAGACTGGAGCAGGACATGAACCCACAGCCCCAGGATATATCCTTTATAAGCTTCACATATTTTATAAATTCAAATATTTAATCAGCAAGAAAATATTTAGAACGGCAAGAAAAGTTAACATTTATCCCAGTGTTAACATACTATTACAAACCCCATAGAGACTCAAGCAGAAATGTGAACTAATTTAGACATTGCCCTCTGCGACATATGACACAGCAGAACCTGCACTAAAACAAGGAGCAGAAGGTAGAATTATAGAAATCCATGATATTCATGACACTATACAGGGTGAGTCAAAAGTCTTAGGACACCGTTTTATTTTAGAAACAAAAGGGAAAATCACATATCTGAATACCCCAGTGAGTATTGGGTGAAGGGGCCTGTCTTTTGGGCTCTGCCCAGAACATGGCCGCCATCTTGAAAGGTGCCATATTGGATCAAGGGCAAGTTTTTCCAATGGGAAGGTGGTCATGTAGCATATCAAAAACGACCAGAATTGTCTCAGAAATCACTACAGGCTCGACCAGACCCTAAATGCTCAGCGCTACCTGACAGTGCTACAGGAAACAGTGTTCCCATCCATTCTGACCAAAGATGGCGCTGAGAATTTAGGGTGTGGTCAACCCTGTAATAAACAATAAAAGTTTTTTCTGTGATGATAACATTTGAACCACAAGAGATACTGCAAATCAGATAGTGGCAATTGATCTCTGAGACAACTCTGGTCATGTTTGAAATGCTACATGACCACCTTCCCATTGGAAAAAACTTGCCCTTGATCCAATATGTCGGCTTTCAAGATGGCGGCCATGTTCCAGACATAGCCTAAAAGATAGGCCCCTTCACCAAATACTTGCTGGGGTGTTTAGATATGTGATTTTCCCTTTTGTTTCTGAAATTAAAGGATGTACTGAGACTTTTGACTCACCCTGTACATTATTAAATATATGAATAAAGAGCATTACATCTGTTGTTTTTGTTGTTTAATGCTATTGAATGTTCTTTCAATCTCTAATTACTCTCCGTTTCTGCTGCTATGACAGTGGCAACATAGATCTAATTGCTTAATCACATATAAAAATGGAGACTTGACCCAGTGGATTAAAAAATTATCAAGTGCCACAAGCAAATGAGCATGACATTGGGATTCAGAGATGATTTATTTAATTCCCAAATGCTGCTATGAAAGCACTGAATTAGTCTCTATGATGTATTTAAAGCCTCTGAATCTGTTAATGCAATCTAGCATTGTAAATTATGGTGTCACTGGCTTCTTTAACACTGGGGCTGTGGAGGGTGAGAGAGAGAGAGGGTGTGTATGTGTGTGTGTGTGTGTGTGTATGTGTGTGTGTGGGGGGGCATGCAGTAGCCCATCTCCACTGGCAGTGTGCTAGTTTTAATTGCCCTCCACCACGTCAAATATGACACTTGCCTTTGCCTCACACACATTTATATATGATCCTTTTTTTTTATCATCCTTGGGAGTATGAATATGAATCACTATTTCCGTGCCATCGCTCAGCACAGATGCTAATGAATATCAGATTCTGGGGCCTGCTTTTGTTTATTGTTTGCTCGCTTCCATTTTAATAACTTTTACATAAAAGCACATAAATGTAATTATTTTAGGCGCCTAGCGCAGCCCCTCTCAGAATATCAAGAAGCTTTGCATGTGGAGAGATGAAAGAGGCTTGTCATCTGCAGAGGAGGAGGAGGAGAAGGAGGAGGAGGAGAAAGGAGAACAGAAGATGAACACAGGAGATGCTATACTCGGCTCAGCCAGCAGGGGGAAACATTAAGTTGCTCATATTGTGTGCACACAAAAGAGATGTGGCAGAGAAAACGGGGTTTGGAGCACGAGCGCTGAGTGAGAGGCGTTGTATTCTGTGATGTATCCAGACTAGAGCTTAAGCTCCGATTCTGTATCACACACACAAACACACACACACACACACAGCACCATAGAAAGCCTTCACACACAGAGACTATACACACTTACTAGCTAAGACAAGAAAGAAGGTGGGACACAGAGGAAGGCATTCTCCTCCTCCTCCTCCTCCTCCTCTCTCTCTCTCTCTCTCTCTCTTGAACATTTTTAGAAGCGTAGAGCACTCTCCACTGAAGAAGTGAAAGAGCAGAATAATGTGCCATGAATCAATAGAGGGTCGAGAAACACGGAAGGAGAGAGAGAGCGAGAGCACAAGCAGTATCTGAGGCTTGGACTACTGGACCAATACATTAAATGTATGCAAAATTTGGACACTCTGCTCAAATGACTCAAATTTGATCATTATTTAAGTAGAAAATGGAATATGCAAATTGCAGTGCATATATTCTATTAATTTGAACATTTTGGGTAAATAAAATAGTGAAAGAACCACTGAATGTATGATATATATGTTAAAAAAAAACACCTCTTTTCCAGCACAGGAGGCTTAACACTTCCATTCCACCATCCTTCCACACCTGCCATCTTCTCTCGCAGCATGAGGCAGTGAGTCAACCCCAGCATGGGGACGGATAAGAGGGATAAAGCAGACGAATTACGCACAGTAGCCTTCTCTGGACCTGCCATGTTCTTTTTTTTTTTTTTTTGAAATATGAGGGATTGGCGCATCAGGGAAATTCATGTAAGAGTGTACGCATAAAGGGATTTTGTCCCATATGCTTTTCCATAGGAGTTAGTGGAATCTACTCTAGCAGCACTGCTCTTGATTCCAGTTGCTGGGAAAAGGGACCAAATTGAATTAAATCATGTTAGAGAACAGCAAGGGGTCCTGTTAGCAGCTACAGTGCCATATTTTACTCAACACAAATCAACCCAATAGAAATCTATTACATAACCATTTACAGGGTCCACATGGCATTGGGTATTAATGGGTGTAGATTTATATCACCAATGCATGCAACAACACCGTTACTACTGATGCATTCAGTGTTGCAGATGGCAATTGCACCATAAAATTAAACTATAATGTAAAATTAGGGTAAATAAATGAGCAACAAACCAACAAAAGCAACAGCAAATTAGAAGCTCCTTGTAAAGTCATTAGTAGGAATGTGCAGCTACTGTCGCTCTCATCAGACATCAGTTATTAAACAATGAAGAGAAGGAGAGGTAATTGTGTCCTTTTATTTTTAACCTCCTGTAATCCCTGTGTTAAAGCTGAGCAAAATATCCATAAACTATAATCCATCCTGATGAGGTTAAGTCTCGTTTGGTTCACTTACGCTGCAGAAGAACAGCTGCTTTTTACACTGTTTTCTATTGGAGTCAAAGTTCTTCAGAGGCAAAGATGACAGCATGAAACACATGATTAATCAGAACGAGCTCTTAAAGGGGATCAAAACTGCTCTGTCCCACCATTCCCACCGCCCCCCACCAACACACACCCCGCCCTCACTCTCCGTATTGACAAGATGCATTAATATTTCAGAAAGGATGCCAGCAAGTGCATGGATGGTTGACACATTGTGTAAGACTTAACCCCTCTCTGGCCTCAGAGCATTTCAAACTGAGCAAGAGCATGTGGCGAACATCCGTGAATATTTAATAGCGCCGCCCAACTCAAACCACGTGCAGAGTGTGTGGCAGATATACAATGGAGGATGAGGGCCTGCGAGTGAAACTGGGGCATTACGCTGTTTTCTGTATGAATTGTTAATGGAGTGGCACAGAGGGTACGTAATGAGGACATTCTCGGAGATGAAGCAGAGTGCTATAAACTAGAGCGGCAGTTATAGCGAGTCTACACACACAGACAATATTACTCAGCATCCAGATCTTTAAAAGCAGATATGCAAAGCGTCTGAAAGGGTAAGAAAGCTTTATTGATTGAGTCGGATTAGGCAGAGAGCGACACACTCCCTTTTTCCATGTTCCAGGGTGAGGTATATTAAATTGCGAATTCTTTGTCTACGGCTTCAAAAGCCAGCCTTCAACATATCGACCAAATTTTCTCGAATAAATCAATGAAATGTGCAGTAATTATACCTCGGACCGAGACTCAGGGACTGTGTCTGTGTACTGATTGTTTTAAGCTGTATGTTAGAAAACTCTCCAATTCTCCAATTGCTACATTCATTTCAATGGAGACACCCACAAAGACTTTTGTGTGGAATAAGAAAGTGCATATGCTCCGAGTGTAGAAAAAGATGCCACTAGACAGTTATTTTCAATCATAAAAGGCCAGGTGCCTATCTCTGGGTATTGGAAAAGATTAATATCTATAGATCGGAAAAATGAAAGAGTGTTCCATAAAAATATGTGAAAACAGCATAAATAGATCGTAGCCTTCTGATGAAATAACACAGAAAACACGTGTACACAGCCAATTCACCAGTGCTAAAGCAACACTATTAACACTGAGTGTAAGAATGGAACACTCATCAACACTGTGTTAATTGAAAGCAAACAGTTGTAAATCAACACTGTTGAATTTGCTGTTAACTTGTTCATGCTGTATCTCTGTGACAATTGGCAGTTCCCATAATAACAGAGTTCAAATGTTTGACTACAAGACCTTTCCCAAGGTTTAAACAATGGGTACAAAATATAGTTTGCGATCATAAAATTTCAAGAAATTATTGTTCATTTTTAATGAATGATGTGCACATGTGAAAAGTCAGCTATAAACTTGGTGCCAAACCTAAACTTAATCGTAACCATAACCCCTACTACAAACTTTATTCATTCATTCATTATCTGTAAACCAGTGGCGGATGGGAAGCTCAATTTTGGCCTACATCATAAAATGTGTCGGTTTATTTATACGTAAATTCTATCCTCCGTTCCTTTTCAAGAAAATTATCTGTGACCCTGTCGTACCAACAAGGCGTCTCTTCCAGGGACTTAACTAGTGTCTTCTCAATGGCCAGCAGAGCTAGGCTGCTTAAAAGGCCTTGGCCCATGTGAAGTGTGTCCGCCTGTGCTCCCACGGATCTTTACACCAAAGGATCGCTGATTTGCTCATTTCGCTGCCAATCAAAAAGGGATTCAGCCTCAGACAGATCATCCAATCATCATGCAGAAGCTGAGCGTCCGGGCCAGCCGGGGCCAGCCCACTGCCCCATAGACCCCCAGAGATGCGAAGCGTCCGATGGGCGGGACAAAGCCCAGCATTTATCCAATGACTCGTCTCGTTTCGCTGCACTTCGCTGCTTCGCTATTGAACTCTGTGGACGCTCAGTGTCCGCACTGTTTAAAGCACTGTGAAGCTGCAGGAATGATTGAGAGGAAAGCCGTGTCTTTACCAGTGATAAGAAGCTGATTCTGAACAAAAGTTGAGCGCATTGTAGTGCATATTTATTCAATGACATGTACACACAACAGTATATATTTGATCACTTATTTTTTACATTTTAGGGGAAGCTGAGCTTCCCTTGCAGTCTTAGAGCAATTGCCTCTGCTGTAAACCCTTATCCAGTTCAGGGTCACGGTGGGTCCAGAGTCTACCTGGAATCATTGGGCACAAGGTGGGAATACACCCTGGAGGGGGCGCCAGTCCTTCACAGGGCAACACAGATACACACACACTCACACCTACTGACACTTTTGAGTCGCCAATGCACCTACCAACGTGAGTTTTTGGACAATGGGAGGAAACCGGAGCACCTGGAGGAAACACAGGGAGAACACACCAAACTCCTCACAGACAGTCACCCGGAGCGGGACTTGAACCCACAACCTCCAGGTCCCTGGAGCTGTGTGACTGTGACACTACCTGCTGCACCACCGTGCCGCCCTACAAACTTTAACCAGACTAATTAAAAATAAGTTAGAAATGGCAGGATGTTCTCCTGAGTTATTTTCTCCCACAACAGTGTACAGCTGTTTCTGTACTTCCTCTTCTAGACATTTAGTGACCTTAAGTTTTCTTAATGATCATAAAATACCTATGATTCATTATTATTAGAAATATTTTAAAAATACAGGTTGGTCTTTTCCATTGCATAAGTTCTCATTTTTGCAGATCCTGTTGACAACACAGCTGCCATGTTGAGTCCTACAAACTCTCCCATTCATTTTTTTGATAATGTCTGTAGTGAAACCGAGTTAAAATTAGAGATGAAAATGTAAATTGTCATTCAAAGGCACAGCTGCGTAGAAGCGCTAATTCTTGCAGTGTCAAACCCAACACTGTGTACGTTTCCTCTCAGTTAGGAAGTTAGTTAACATGCATGAAAGAGGAGGTATAGTGCACAGGCTGCTAACACCTATATCATCGCCGTCCATTTTTGCCTATATTTGATTTTCTACATTATTTGAACCCAGGAGCTGTCTTCACACTATGTGACAATTTCATGATAAATGGACCAATAGAAATGCTATAAAAATGACTCGGAATAAGATCGTTTAACATTCACGATCATATCTGTAACCGCTTATCCAGTTCAGGGTCGCATTGGGTCCGGAGCCTACCCGGAATCATTGGGCGCAAGGTGGGACCACACCCCGGAGGGGGCGCCAGTCCTTCCCAGTACTGTGGTATAACAATCAGCAGAAATCCTATAGAGGGCTAGCTGAAATTAGCATTACTGTAATGGTGGGTTTAGTTATTCAAAGTACTGTCACTGCATAAGGCTAAACATTGCTAAGAGGTTTGAAATAATTACAATGTGCAGCTTTGAGGTGTGAATAATGAATTCACCATTTCTCAGTTTTTCTCCCAGCAACAGCCTTGTGCACGCATTTCGCGTCCTGAACTCTGTAAAAAGTAAATGCAAAAGTGCTCATCTGCTCTCGTGGCAGCTGATAGGGTGTGTGTGTTCACAAAGAACCGGAGGAGCCAGCTCCTCAGAAGTCTGCAAAGAGCACGATCAGCCGACATGAATGAGCTGTAGCTGCTTCCGTGGAGAGTTTCACTACAGTCTCTGCTCGTCTGAATCTTCGGTGATGAGCGGTACGCTTTTCCGCTTTCATGCACCTAGAATGAGAGACTTCCTGTACTACAGAGACTTGAGTGTAAGCGAGGAGACATGACACTCTTCCAAGCACTCTACAGGCTCCTTCTCGCATTCAAATCACTACACAAGGACCTACACCAGGACTGGGGTATCACTTTGTCTTTATTTGCACAGATTTTCCAGTGTCACAAATAAGCCATTTCTGAGAAACACCAGAGAGAAACACCAGCAGAGTTTTGTTCATTACAGAAAGCTAGTTTAATCAGATCAGTAGTAAGCGCATCCCAATTACTCGTCTAGGGAAGTGTAAAGATCTGGAGGGAATCTCATGCATGCGTGTGTGTTTGTACTGCACCACAGAGTTACTACAGCAGAAACTGTAGCCCCATTAGCTTCCTCATGCTCAACTTGCGATTCCCCCCCCAGAACAGGAAAAAACATACACTCTACCATTACATCTATTTGCCTGAGTGTTAATGTCTGTGTGTTCTCACTCTGTATTGGTCACAGCAGAGCAAACAGGAGAAGTAGGGCAGTGGTATTTGTATACGGGGAGCTTACTCCACTGCCTTTGGAGCGCTGTGAGTTAGAACAGACATCCCAGAGGAGCCTGGCTGCGGTCCATCAAATTCAACCCCAGGCATCAAGCCCCTCGCCACAAGGATCAAGCAGAGGTCTCTCGCTGTTAGTAACCTTTGGTAATCCACTGATAAAAGAAGAAATTGACTGGTTATGGGTAACTTTGGTTGCACACTAGGCAATTTTGTTTACCCAGTCTCTCAAGGCCAGATATGGTTTGTATTGAGAACGTCCGGGATGGATCCGGAGAAAGTTTGGGCTAAAGGTGAGAGGGATTTATGATGTTGGAAAAACTAATTGTGAAGTTTCTAAACCATTCCAACGCCTCCAGAAGGTGCAGCTCATCCCAAAATATTGTAGACAACTAGAATAAAATACATGTAAGAGCTATTTAAGGGACCCATTGTGGACAGACATTCAATTCTCCACGCACATCAGATGTAAGGTTACGGTTTGTAGCAAAATTAAGGCTGATTTTTGTTTTTCATTCTAATTAGGCATCAGAAATGTACGTGTTCACACTGTGTGAGAAGAACTATAGTTAATTATACAAATTCTGGAAATATTTTTAATCAAATATTTATTCATATTAACTTCAAGTTGAGAGGTGTGTCAAATGTGAAGAACACATTGCTTAAGAAGTTGAAACTGAGGCAGACTACGCTCTTAAAAATAAATGCACTACAAAATGTTCTTTGAACTATGCCGTAGAAGAACCACTTTTGCTAAAATGTTTAAATAGATAAAGAACCTTACGAGCGAGAGATGGGTTTCTAAGCCTTTAAAAAGGTTCTTCACACTTGCATCTCATAAACCAACATGGTTCTTTATGGAACCTAAAGTGGCTCTTTTATGTCAACGCTCAAAGGACCCTTTGGGGCACCAGTATTTTTAGGAGTGTAGAAGAATTTAAGGATGGGTTTTTGAGCAGCTGCAACTTGGCTGTGGTGAATTTTGCCACAATCCAGTTCCAAAGGTTGTATTTAACCTTCCTCTTGTGTTAGGGTCTTGACCGACCTGTTTTTAGTTTTTAAATGCGTACAATTACTCACTGAATTTGTTTATTGCATGAAGACCTTTTGACTTTGTCAGGAACTATTTCAACAAAATAATTAATTTTTTTTTTACTAAATTATAAAATGCTCTTGTCAAAACTATGGCTTTTCTGTTGTTAGGGTCAATTTCGACCCAGGTATAATTTTAAATCACAAAACAAAAACAAGTGCGAAATCTGGAATCATAAGCACACTATACACCATCAGCCTACAGCTGGCTCCTCCTACAACCACTCGAGCTTCAGTTAGGGGCTTCTATCTTTGTCTGTTTCACAAAACAAGGAAAGACAGACATGTCCAGACATGTAAGGCCCAGTCAGTTTAGAGTTGGTGTTTTGTAGAGTGTACATCTCCAGTTTACAGTCTGCAACAATGAAAAATTAAAACCAACCCTTTCATGGATAAGAAAGAATAACAAGGTAAACAAGAGGAAAGAAACAAATTGGTTGATAATTAATTGTTTTAGGGTGGTCTTATGGCTGATTTAAGACACGGGTCAAAACTGACTCATTAACATAAGAGATGGTAACGGAAAGCTAACACAGAGGAAGGTTAAGAAGTCCTCATCAATAACTCAACTTGTCACACAAAGCTGATGTTACAGTGTGTTCCATCTTGCTATAACTTTATCATAATTCACCAAATTATCCACCCAAACTCCCCATCCACTCTCACACATGTCCAAGCACATTTGCCTCCAGAATATGTTCTTCTCAATCCCTAAGTGCACTCCAGCTCAAAGAATCCCCATTTCACCCATTTGCACATTCAGAGGGACCAGTTTTTGTCGCTTATCACTGTATCCCACACATAGCGCAGGTGGAACAACAGGTTCAGGAGTGGTTACTTACCTTTTACCACAGGCTCAGCCTTACACCAGACTCTGGTAAATTTCATCATGATCAACAATGATCTGCATTTACAAGAGAGGGCAATTTGATATAAATACAAACAGACCAATCACAGTCCACTGTTTTTCTGCACAATATGTACAGTGTCCATAGCCAAAAACAAACAAACTACTCGAGATACTTGAGATGCTAGCCAGCTATTTTCTGCCCTCATTATGTGGCAGACAGTAAGGAAAGTGAGCCAAGGAAAGGGAAGGTCATGGGTTCAAATCCCAGAACTGTGTGGCTGATTGTGGCATGGGGCAAGGCACTTAACCCCTCAGTGTCCCAGGTGACCCTACTCTGCTGATGAGGGTGTGCTGGGCAGAGTTAGGCAGCGAAATGACCAATGTTCCTTGTAAGTAGATCACTAAATTGCTGTTGTATGTAAAGGTTAGATGACTCTAGGTGAGTTCTTTTGAAAATAAGATTCTACAGGGAATTTACAGTGGAATACAATCTGATTTAATGAAGGTACACAATTATTATTTAACTGCTATGTTTGTCATCACTAAGCACATAAAAATGTTCAAACATCAATATCTGTCATACCTTTGCACAGGCCCCAATTTATGCTAATTTGTCACACAATTATGTACAAAGTACTGAAGACAGATGCATGCTAGGGGTTAATGGGCCAAAGGCAGGCAGGTGGGAGGAGTTGGAGGGTGGATTATGGTCATGCTTTAGCATGCGTTGACCGCTTGAGTGGGGAATAATTGCAGGCTGCTGGGGTTTTAAGAGAAAGGCCGGGTCGGGCAAGCACTTGGTTAGCAATTAGCCTTTACTGTGTATTAACTGGAGAGAAGCCGCACCTGCATGAATTATCCAAACCAGTGCTTATACAAAGCTCAACATTCAAGCAGAATAAAAGGTGAGTGGAAGTGGGGCTACATAGCATAGCACAGCTGTGTGTTTACACCACTCTGTTCCAGCGTCAACCATCAACTGAGTACTCATGAACAATACACCCAGCACTCGGAAACACGCACCCGCGTGACCGAAGGGACAGCCACTCGTTTTTTGGCATTCATTAATACCTACTTCTATTATATGTTTCTTACATAGTAATTACACTGTAACCCCTAAAAGCCAAGCACTATGTGTAGCTATTCTCACAGTGGTTACCGAACATTGTTGTACTGTAATTTTTCTCTCCACAAACATTATAACCCATCTCAATTAGCATAATAAAGTTTCTTTATTGAGAGTGTGTTTTGGGGTGCGGACAGAGTCGGAATTATTCCTGGATGAGATTTTCTATAATGAAAAAAAGCGTGGAAAAACCTACCATTCCTGGGGGTCCATTTACCAGCACAGATTTTGCATTTCCATATTTATGCATTCATGAATATTCAAAAAGCACTTCCTGCTAAAATCTATCATCTTTTTAATATAGATTCACGTGTCTCTTTCTCTCACTCTCAGCTCAGTGATATTGCACCACATTGTACACAAACCTGTCTACTGTATCATATGCATAAAATATCACATTCTGCCACCTCTATCCTAGCTTTACCTGCAGTGTGACTGAAATGATGCATTAGACAGCGCTAATCACAGAAAAATAAGGACTGTGTTTAGCAGGTTCAATCAGGTTCCAACTTTATGAATAATACAACCTAGACCCACCCCATACCCACCCTCATAAACTTATCAACACTGCCACAACAATATTATTAATACATGATGTGATGAAAAATTAAAAAGGCAGGGAAGTAGCAAATATTTTAACAAAACAATTAATCAACAGCAAACACTATGTAGAGAACACTCTCCACTGGCTGAGCACTAGATATTACTAAGTGAGCAGAAGAGTAGATGTTATGTGATTAGCGTTTACCTAACAGTGTTCTCTTCCTGACTGCATGGGTTTCCTCCAATTGCTTTGTGTCATGTGCCTCCTTAATATTTTGTGGTGTTCAGGCGCTCAATTGTTGGTCTTCAGATGATCAGATCTGATGCTGAATCAATAGTATATAGCACTCACATTGTACTATCTGGTTCCCTGATAGTATCTGGTGCTCACTTAACAGTATCTGCCTCTTGCCGATTGATAGCTTGGAAAAAAAATGTATTTGAAGCTCTGTACACTCCAAACCCATGCAAAAAAGTAAACATAAATACGTATATGTATATATCATTTGTCTCCCCACTCTTTTTCTAATGTTAATTCTCATCTGTCTCCCTATCAGCCTTAACACAGCTCAGGCGTGGAGTCTGACGGGAGGAGAGTTGTCATGGCGACATACTTTATGTACATTCACTTGACAGATCCATCAGCATACTCCTCCCTCACAGTCACCGCTACGATAGCTGCCAGCGTCTTCCCGTCATCTCCATTATTTTAAACACACGCACACACACACACACACACACACACACCCACACCCACTTGCTCAGTGTTGCCCTCACTGGACCACAATTTGGACCCCATATCTGGCCCCCCGGAGTGTGACTGTCAAGTGTGTGTGAGCTGACAGTAATGGGGCTGCGGCAACAGTAACGTTAATCCAGCCCGAGTGGCAAAAGAGTAAATGGCATTAGCGCTAGTAATTACTGCATGATCCCCTGCCTGTGCTTTTAACACAGCTGACCTTTGGCTGGGTAAGCTGCAGTTAGAGTTCAGCATACAAGCTTACACACACACACACACAAACACACACAAACCCAAACCCAGGAGTGTTACATCTGCTTTGCAGTCCCTGTGTGAAATATTAAAATGTTTGTATGACACTTCAAATGTTTCAATGAAAAATAAACTGGACAGACATCCTAAAAACTGCTGATCAGACCATCATTATGTTTCCAAAGTAGACATGCTAGTCTATACTTTAAGATGGACACTGACAGCTCTGTTGTGCACACACAGCTTGTAAAATCTCCACAGACAAGCGTGAAATGAAATGAGGCACAATCTGGACCAGCTGTACATGCAGCCAAGCTTCAGCTACAGGGGTCTAAAGCTCCCCAGCACTGGGCTCCCATTACTGATGGAGCTCTAGCCAATATTCTGAAGAGTTTGAGTGGCATTCGGCATCTAGCATTAGTAGCTGTAGTTCTCGAGGCTGAGTGCCATCAAATCCTCAAAGAAATGTTCCAACATCTAGTGTGAAGCCGCTGAGGACAAACTCCCCATTAAAGCTGGAAGAGCAGACGTTCAGCAGTGTTACATTTGACAGTGATTTTGATTTACTTTTAGTCATTGAGTTACTGATAGTTTTAGTCTAGTTTTAGTGCATTAAATAAAAAAAGACAAATTTTAGCTATGTATTTTTAAAGAAGCATACGTTTTAAAATGTTAAAACACCAAAATTATGGAATGAAAATGATCACCTTTTC
Organism: Hoplias malabaricus; assembly: GCF_029633855.1. Classification (NCBI taxonomy): domain Eukaryota; kingdom Metazoa; phylum Chordata; class Actinopteri; order Characiformes; family Erythrinidae; genus Hoplias; species Hoplias malabaricus. The sequence goes on from NC_089810.1 coordinate 10,901,288, forward strand.
TTCAGATGCGTTTATTTAACATTAACACTGTTCAAAAAGTGCACTGTAAACTGAATTAGGACAAAAACAAAAACTGGTCATTTATTAGTGTTCCATATTTTCATTCATTTTTTTGTCATATTTCGCAACTTTTAATTTATATCTCGTCTGTTTTTAGTTGTTCCTCCCACAGTCCAAAAACACATGTTGGTGGGTGGATTGGTGACTCAATAGTGTCCGTAGGTGTGAATGTGTGTGTGAATGTGTGTGTGGGTGTTGCCCTGTAAAGGATAAGCGCCCCCTCCAGGGTGTATTCCCGCCTTGTGTCCAATGATTCCAGGTAGGCTCTGGACCCACCGCGACCCTGAACTGGATAAGGGTTACAGATAATGAATGAATGAATGAATGTTTTTAGTTATGAATTGCAGATCATCAACAAATATTTTTTTCAAAAGTTTTGTTACTGAATTTAACACCGGTGTCCAGAAACCATTGGGGATATGCTGCGCTATAACCAGGGATAAATGGCAGACCAGAATGAGACCCAGGCCTTTATGCAGACAGAGTCTGATTGAAGGTTTCAGTCTCCTGCAGACAGAGCCACACACTGCCCAGAGACTGCTCTCTGATGATAAATAATCTTGCAAGTAAGCAGGGGCTCTGAGCTCAGTCTCAATGTGTTCTGTCAAATAAGTGAGGTTTTAGCAGAACAGCAGATGACTGTGGCTTCATTTGACACTGCCAGCTTTATGAGGCTGTAAACAAGCTCCCGGAACGTGATAAAACTATAATGGAGGGAACAACACGGGAGGGGAGCCAATATAAACACAGAGATGATGCTACTCACTGTTTATCACCTCTGTCCCGAGCACCTTACTGGACGAATGCACTGAGCAGATTTATTAACCACTTAAATGTCCAGGTTTAGGGCTCGACATCAAAATTAAACTTTTGTGTAACTGAATATATGACAGCAGTAAGTATTCCAAACCAGGGCTGATGAGTCGCTGTCTATAAATAGAGGCCTTCCATGAACTTGGTGGCTTCTCACGATGATTTCTTGTTTAAACCACACCCACTATTGGTTAAGATTATAAAAATAAGGGGGGCATAACAGCCCCATCCACACGGATCCGTTCAATTTTAAAACCAGATATTTTTGTCTGCATTTTGTCCTCATGTCCTCCACATGAAAATAGCGTCTGAAGGAATTGAAAACAGAGGTTTTTGAAAACACATTTTTCACCGTTCTTGTGTGGAAGAAGGTAAACGGAGGTTATCTGAAACTCTGACATCACACAACGTGCCTGTCTCTGGCTGAAATTAAAACAGCTCCTCACTCTCTATTTAGTGAAATACATAAGTCATTAAACTAAAATGTACATGTAGCTAGCACTAGATTGCACTAGATTCCCACATATGAATAAATATATATGACGCTGTATTAGAATATTGCACTATCAAAGCCTAGATTCATCAATTTCATGACTTCCATAGTGCACTACACAGGGAGTATATAGTGATTTGGGATTAAACCTCTGGGTTTCTCTCATGCTTCATGGTGTTTTGATGCCTCTCTTTAAGAGGTACTAGGGCTGGGCAATTAATCACAATTTAATCAAAATCGACATTCAGAACGTCTCAGTGACATAATCTTGTCTCTATCGGTTAAATTGATTATTTTTATTCTGTTATGTCCCCATTGTGTGTTATGTGTGTTGTATGTCCCCATTGTGCTACCAAGCTGTAGTCTTGTGATTCTGCCCTTATCTGCCACATGGAAGCAACCTAAATTCTGAGGCTGAACAAGCAGGAACAAGCTCTAAATATTAGGAAAAAATATTCTATATTACACTGAACTATACGGGTCAAAAAAAATCGTACATTAATCGTAATCATCATAAAATTCAAAATTTATCACGATATTGATTTGCGCTCATATTGCCCAGCACTAAGAGGTACTATGGCCTTCTACTGGACTAGCATGAGAATGCAGCCGGAAGAGTGGTATTCAATAATTCAGTGAGGGAGCCCTATTCAATATCTTTGGGATGAATAGGTTTGGTGTTTTTGATCCAGAACTAAACAACAGAACTCAGTACCTGGCCTCGTCAATGCTCTTGTGGCTGAATGCAGTCAAATCATCACAACAATGTTCTAAGCTGTTTATGATTCACGTCCTTGAATGATCAAATATAACATGAAGATCCCATTTTATTGACTATAATATTTCAATGTGTCACTGTAACATTGTGGAGTCACTGTCTGTGAGGATTTTTGTGTTCTCCCTGTGTCTGTGCGGGTTTCCTCTGCATGCTCTTGTTTCAAACACATGGTGCTCCCAGTGATCTGTGGATGTCTCTGGACCCAGCACAACCCTGAACTGGGTGAAGTGGTTACACATAATAAAGGGACAAATGAATAAATAATATTTCATTATACATCACAGTGAAATCAACGTAGAACAAGAACAGGAAACATGAAAGAAATTTCTTTAAAACAGCTTTTAAAACTGAGCACGCAGGAAAACCTCTGGAGAAAGTGGTTGTCTGGAAGGATGTTAATGGTAAATAACACTCTCCAGTCAGAAGATTCATAGTTCACTCACACGCCCACACCATCGCAAACAGCAAGGCCTTCTTACTGAGGGGTCATTCAGGGTCCACCTCTTCTAAAATCCAACCAGGAGATATCCCAATGCAGAACTAAAGACCAGGACCCCGGCCAACAAGGCACACAGCAAAACAAGACAAATAAACCTTTAAAGCAGCCTTCACTTGGCCTTGTTCAAGCACCACAGAAACCAGAGGATGCTCGTCTAAGAGAGCTGGAATGGGACGAGGCCGTGGACCAGGCACACGACGTTCAAATGGATTTTCTTTATAAAAACCCACCATGGACAGAGCCGAGACCCCCTGAACTGTACTGATCTTCAAAGAGCGACTAACATCTGCCTTGCTTCAGATCAGGATTGGCATTTACAGTGCAATCTGCATGTAACTGGAGCTTGATTTGGGGCTGGACTTCAGGACCCTGGAGGTTAAACCAAACAATGGGATTCAGGTTCAATCCGCAATACTGTTTGAATCCAGTACGAATCTGCTGCGTGATTAGTGTGCTGTTTTACACCAAAATTTATATTTTCTCTGTTATACTTTAAAAATAGTGAAAACTAAAATAATATAAAAATAATATATTCTGTAAAACTTCAGTCAGATGAGAAATGAATGCATTATTCTCTCGTACCGCACCTAGAAGGACATACTGCACCACTGGGACAGGCAGTCCCTTTATAAGACTTTATCTTTTGTCTTTGTGTCTGTGTCTTTGAAAACTGTTTCCAGTTTATTTCCCCTATCTGTGCTTACGTTTATGTAGCACCATCATATACGTCAAAATAAAGATACGGTTTAGCTTTACAGATGCTTACAGTTTTTCCTCAGCATCAAAAAGCTGCAAAGCATCAAAGCAGCTTCGGTTAATAAAGACCCACCACAGTAAAAAAAAAAAAAAAAAAAACAACAAAAAGAAAAAGAAAAAACCTCAGCCTGCTGAACTTTTCTGATCTTGAAAGAGAAAGTACGTGTCCTTCCTTGAGTCAGACATCTCCAGAGAAATCTGATGGGTTCCAAATTTCTACTGTGGGATGAACTCTCCCTCTCTCACTCCCATTTCCCTCAGGACGTCTGTGTGAGGTGGTGCTGGAAAGGGCACTGTGGCACGAATTGACTGTGTGCTTGTATTTAGAGCACTGCTACGGTAGGATCTGAGTTACTAGTGTTGTTCTACTGTTTAAATGTACAACATTTATATTCAATGAATATTCTGTATATCGAGTGCTCCCTAAGAAGGCTTTGCATGTTGGAATAACGCTACTATCAATGTTCTGAGATATGTCAGTGATATAGTCTTTACTAGCTTTCATTCTGTTGCTCAACAACTGAAAACAGCTTTATGCGAGGATTCTGTACTGAAGGTGACACTGTAAAATTGCATCAAATGGCTACAAGTCACGTACCTATTAATGTCTAGCTTCAACTGTGTGTATTTAATTGACCTGTAACTAACACACCTCTGCAAATCTGTAAGGAATTTTATCAGAATAAATGTTGGTTTTTTCTCATTCTTCAGTCATGTTTTGAAATCCCTGACCCCAAAATTCTGGCTTTTTTAACAGTCCCAGTTCACCACTGTGTAACTCTTATTCTCAAGGGACAAATTGTGCTTGTAGCCATTCATAATTTCATAACAAAGACATAGACGTGCAGAAATGTAAATATATACAACACAAATAACACACAGGGTCGTATGAGGCAGGAGGGTATTTTGGGTAGAAATGAATTATGGGATTTTATACTTGAGCGGTGATGATGTTTTCAGGGTGAGAAGGCATCTGGAGCTAACATGCTCTTTGGGAGTCGTACGTGTATGTGTGCGTGTGTGTGTGTATGAGTGCTTGCACCAGAACATGGGGTTAGAAGGACACAGAAAGAGCAGAGGAACAAATGTCATCCAGGAATTAAGAACACAGCCAGGTTTCAATGTATAAATAAATCATTATTTTAAAATAAAAAACAACTGTCAATAAATGAAACAACAGTTATCCCTGAAACAACACTTTTAACCTCACTTTCACCCATTATTCTCATCACAATGTCAGAGTAGGGACATCTTGGTGTCATCATGTAGCAGTATAGCATCCCGAAACATAGGGATGATTTATTGCACACAAGTGTTCACCAATGAAATTGGACGTGCTGGAACAGCCCTGCACAAGCCTCCACCATCAGTACCTACACTTCACTCATGGTTTCATGACAGAAATCCATCAAAACCTCACAGAAATGTTCCGGATTTAAATGCCTTTCTAGAAGACTAGAGATTGCAACTGTAGCATAGTCACTATTAACACCCTTGTATTTATTTAAAAAAAGTTAAATCAGCAGGTGTACACACACATTTGGGCATGCAGTGTAAGACTTTTTAAAAGGTAACACTCTGGAACACACCAATCGCCTTCTATAAGAACTCTCAGATAGAAAGAAAATGAAAGACTTGGAATTGTCTCTTTAAGATAAAGAGCTTAATTTTTATAGGTGTCTAAATAATTTTGGAGGTCACTGTAGATACTACACATTCTGTACCCTTTCCAGGTGTTTGTATGTGTGTGTGTGTGTGTGTGTGTGTGTGTGTGTGTGTGTGTGTGTGTGTGTGTGTAAGACAGACAGAGAGAGTGAGGTAAAAAAAAAAAGAGGGAGAGAGGTTGTTTTATCTTCGTGCAGCTGAAGTACATTACACAAAACACACAGTGTCATATTGAGTAAATGCATGATGAATACAGCCATGTGCTATTCACCATGCTGTCCTGCCTGCGTGTGTGTGTGTGTGTTTGTGTCTGACTGCCGCTCCTTAATTTTCAGAAAAATGAGAGAAAATAAGAAGAAAAGGAACTCTCTCTCTCTCTCTCTCTTTCACACACACACACACACACACACACCCACACACAGGATCATAAATCAGAAACAAGGAAAGACAGAAAAAAGCAACTGAGAGAAGGACAAGAAATGAAGTGAAAGAAAGCACACAAGTATACTGAAGTGAAAAGTAAGAAGGAAAGCAGAAAGCAGAAACAGAGAAGGAGACAGGTGAAGGAGAAAGATGACGGGTGTGGCTCGTTAGAATCTGTTAAATTGCAGTGAAGCACAGGGAACGCTTTGATCCTGAAAATCTCCAGCACACACACACACACACAGAGAGTGTGTGAGAGAGAGAGAGAGAGAGAGAGAGAGAGAGAGAGAGAGAGAGAGAGAGAGTGAGCGAGTGAGTTCGGGAGAGAGAGCCCTATCTGTCCTCTGAGCCAGTGTGGAGCAGAATGCTAATGTTTGGTTAGCGTTAGCCTCCAGTCTTTCTGGCATGACAGCTGAGGAGGAAGCGTGTTAGCGGCCATGTTGGACACTGGCTTCTCTTTTCTTGGCAGACATCAAACAAATGCCTCTCCTTCTCTTCCCGCTCTTTTCTTCCTGCTCTTTTCTCGCCGGTGGCTCAGAAGGAGCAGGGGGTGAGCAGCTGATAATGACTGCTCCTCCACCAAGGGAGGCTAGCTAGCCATGCTTGCTAATGAAAATAAATACAGATATATTTTTTTTTAAGTTCAGAAACAATACATGCTCTAATTAATAACAATGAATCTAGGAAACGTATCTAATATTCCTTATTAGACGACTGAAATGATAAAGCTATTCAGTGACACTTGTTAATCAGAAATAAATACAGAGTTTCTTTGGTTCCGAACCACTGTACACTTCAGAAAAATGAGTGTAAATAATTTTCATTCAAAATCATAATAACTTTGTTGTAAAATATAAGGCTCTGACTTATTTCTAGACTAATTCTACACTATTTTCTTTGACTGAAATGCTTGTAACTAGTGAAAAAGACTTTACACAGACAACTAATTGTCCATTACTAGTCAAAGCTTTGAATCCCTACTTGCACAGCAAACAATGGCATAGGCTGTAAATATAAGCATCTTAAAAATACTGAATGATTGGCTAATGAAGTAAGAAAACTTCACTGAATAAAATGACTGAAATAAAAATCTAAATTATGTTTTAATATTCTCACAATTATCTCTTAATGTTATACATGTTAAATAGATTTAAAGGATTATATGTTTTTTCTACTCTGCATGCAGTGATTCCCTGCCTTCAAAAATAAAATATATGCTCTTTCTAATTTACATGAACATGCAGAAATTCCCAGTGAGATATAGTAGATACAAAGCTTAGCTTCAGGGTTGATTTAATTAATGAGATGTATGTACATAGTAAGATATTTAGTAAGATTCATTTTTAACAGAGTACACTGGTTCTAGCCCAGGCCCCTCCCCCCACAAATCAGCATTTATTTCTCATTATACAGACAACAATCTTCAGATGCGAAATAGACGTATTGATAAAACAGTCTTTGCTAAAAGCATCATTACATCCCAGAGCTACAGCTGCACTGCTGTCTCCATCATGTCAAACATAACACCTAACACTCAACTGCCTCATCAAGTGCTACTACTGACTTTATATCACAATCCACACACACCTCAGAGCATTCCAGAGTGCATTACCCCTCCACCCACACACTCACAACAAACCAGCCATCCACCCACACCACCACTCCGTCTCAAAGACACACACTCACCTCTCTCTCTCTTTCTCTCTCTCTGTCTCTCACACACACACACACACACACGCACACACACAAACACAACTAAACAGCCATCCACCCACATCATTACTCTGTCTCAAACATACACACAATTCCACCCCCCCCACACACACACTCAAAACAAACCAGCCGTCCACTCACACCAACACTCTATCTCAAAGACACACACTCCTCTCTCTCTCTCTCTCTCTCTCTCTCTCTCTCACACACACACACACACACACACACACAACTAAACAACCATCCACCCACACAATCACTCTACCTCAAACACAAGCACACACACACACACACACACACAAAACCAACCAGCCATCCACTCACACAAACACTCAAGTCTCAAAAACAAATACCCCTACACCTCTCTCTTTCTCTCTCTCTCTCTCTCTCTCTCTCTCTCTCTCTCATACACACACCAAGTGCATACAGGGAAGTCATGGCACTCAGGGGGTTGTGGTAATGAAGTCCTTTAAACACAACAGCAGACAACACACAGGGAGTGTGTTATTCACAATGAGACACTCAGTCACAAATCAAATTAGACCTGTTTTGCATCTGAGATTAATAATTTTCAAGTGTCACTTATACTATATAATTTCTGTGATTGTGTGTGTGTGTTTAGTGAGAGAAATTAGACCACAATTCAAATTAGGCCTATGTTGCACTGGGTTAGTCACATATTAAGACTGTTTCTAACTCTATACATATACCTTTCTGTATGTGTCTAATCTCTGTACGATCAGCTCCAAGTATCCTGTGGCAGCACTTTGTTTTCCTACAATCGTTTGCTCTGCATACTTTTAGTGCCTTTTCACCCTAGTGTTTTACACACCCACCACAGTATTACACTGACATGGTGGTGGTCTTAGTGTGTGTTGCCCTTGTACAAGTGGATCAAACACAGTAGTAAGTATAAAGTATGCAGAGCAACAGAGGAACTATAGTCCGCAATTGTAGGAATACAACGTGAACCTATATGGTCAGGGGTAAAATGCGCAATGTGTGTCGAAACAAGGAGGTGATTTAATGATGATCGCTCTTCATACATCCTTCAGGTGTGTGTGTGTGTGTGTTTTCCCCACTGTTTGAAATTGAGCCACAAATCAAATTAAGCCTGCTTTGCACAGGATTTGCATATGAGCATTTTTCAAGTGTCAATTATGAAGCATTTATCCAACAGTCTGCACATGTCCTTTCCAGGCAGGTGTGAGTTTATATGTTTTCACTCAGAAACATTAAACCACAGAACTCCATTAGGCCTATAGAAACTTTCTTCATGTACTTTTTGGGTTTGTGTTTACTTTGTTTTCAACACAAAAATACATTCCAGCACTAATCCAATTAGGTTTGTTTTACACTGGATTAGTATCTAAGACTATCATTTTTCCTTGGTGAGTGAAATATTAATTTTGGTTAATATTTTTGTGCCTACTCCTGCATGATGACAATAAAAATGTAAAACCAATCTTATGTTTGTTGGGTAACAATCCATTATTTGTAAGCACTTATCCAGTTCAGGGTCACGGTGGGTCCAGAGCCTACCTGGAATCATTGGGCGCCAATCCTTCACAGGGTCACTTGAATCACCAGTCCACTTACCAACATGTTTTTGGACTGTGGGAGGAAGCTGGAGCACCGGGAGGAAACCCACATAGACACAGGGAGAACACACCACACTGCTCACAGACAGTCACCCAGAGGAAACCCACGCAGACACAGGGAAAACACACCACACTCCTCACAGACAGTCACCCGGAGGAAACCCACGCAGACACGGGGAAAACACACCACACTCCTCACAGACAGTCACCCGGAGGAAACCCACGCAGACACAGGGATAACACACCACACTCCTCACAGACAGTCACCCGGAGGAAACCCACGCAGGCATGGGGAGAACACACCACACTCCTCACAGACAGTCACCCGGAGGAAACCCACGCAGACACGGGGGGAACACATCAAACTCCTCACAGACAGTCACCCGGAGCGGGAATCGAAGCCACAACCTCCAGGTCCCTGAAGCTGTGTGACTGCGACACCTACCTGCTGCGCCACCGTGCTGCCGTGCTGGCAGATGCTCTAAATTAGCTTTCCACAATTCCAGAGCTGAGCATCTAAAGAGTAAAGAAGTGTAAAGAGGAGATCTATTTTAAGTTCCACATGCTGTTGTTTAGCAGCAGTAACTTGTAACTGTTTTTCTAAATCATGCTCAGAAGTGTGGTCTCCCCCAACTATCAACCACCACCTACACTCAACTACAATGAGCACAGATGTTATCCTTTTCTCCCCACAAACATGTTACTAACAGTGACCCGGCCCCCTAGTGGACCCAGGTGCTATCATGTTAGCTTGATGTTAGGCTGCTCTAAATCAACCTGGACACTGGAATTGAATTTCTTCACATGTACACAGTGTCTCTCGCCCAACACGCAATGAGCACATGGCACGAAGAGATAGAGAGATACAGGGACAGAGAGAGATAGAGAGATAGCGATAAATCACTTTCTCTACAGCAACAAGGCCGCCCAGCGGCAGGTCAAGGTGGGCTGCTTTTCTCTTGGCTGAGTCGGACTTAAAGGACTATAGTTCATGTACAGCTCACTGGGGTATTACATCATTTTTAAAGGGTTAGAGGATTAGGATTTACACTGCAGCTGGTAAGTAACTGGACAGTGACACATGTTTTGTTGTTTTGCTGCTGTGCTCCAGCACAAAGGATTTGAAATGAAACAGAAGCCTTCAATTTGAAACTTGTTTTACTCAACAAAAGGTGGTCATTTAGACATTCAATGTTTAATGTGGCATATTATGTGCTAGAAAAATCCCTTAGAGGTAATATAGGTTTCAATTCAGCTTAATTCAGTTGGTCTACAAGCACATTAACGGTGGCTGTAATAAAGTGGCTCAGCATGTGGAGTTATGGTATCAAACAGAATACTTCATTTCTTATCACTGTATAAAAGAGACTCCATGCCATGTTTAAGATTGTATTCATTACTGTGGCGCAAGAATGTATAGACAATTGTACCACAGTCCACACTGCTCTGTATCTACATTTGTATACATTTGTTAGATCAAAATGAATATAAAAGCTATGCAAAAATACCTTCTTAAAAGGGATTTCCATAGATTTCTCATGATTATGATTATGAAAAATGTCTATATCTGGACCCATCTGAGTCTCTTTAATCACAGCACTGGACCCATCTGAGTCCCCCCAATGACATCACCGGAGCAATCTGAGTCCCTCCCATCACAGTACTGGACCCATCTGAGTCCCTCCAATCACAGTACTGGACCCATCTGAGTCCCTCCAATCACAGTACTGGACCCATCTGAGTCTCTCCAATCATAGCACTGGACCCATCTGAGTCTCTCCAATCACAGCACTGGACCCATCTCAGTCCCTCCAATCACAGCACTGGACCCATCTCAGTCCCTCCAATCACAGCGCTGGACCCATCTGGGTCCTTCCAATCACAGCGCTGGACCTGCATTTACCTGAGATGCAAAAGTGAGGTTAAACTGAACAAAATAAAACAAGACATGAAGATAGAAGAAGGACCGATTAAACAATGTGAAAAGAGAAACAGGAAAAACAGGATTAAAGGCCAGCTGTTCTGCACAACAGGCCTCAATTCCAGGCTCTCACACGTGAAAGTAAACAGAGGCTTATTTCCCACTGACACTGAACCCAGTCATTCAGAATAAGGCGGTTTGGACAGGGTAAGAAATGTGCTGTGTTGTTTGATCTTTGTTTTTATCATGACCCCATGGAACTGTGTTAACTGATAAAAATCATGGTCTAATACGTCTCCTTTAATGACACTAAGAGCTTCATGACAGAAAGTTCAGTTTCTTCTAATTTAGTATGTACATGGATTGAATGCGAACCAACCGAGTAATTCCTAGTAGACAGTGAACAGTACACTGTACAGGAATCACTGACACTTTGTTGATTGAAAATACATCAAGTAACCAAAAGTAAGGTTTGTTTACAGATATTATTGACTTATTACTACTTTTTTCAATCAAAAATGATGCTCTACCCCACTCCAACTGCTCATACTACTGACCAAACCAAGGCCTGATGGATGGAAAAATATAATTAATAAATCTCTCAAATTGGCAAATGATTTGATACTTTTTTCTTATGTGTTGTAGAATGGTTTTAAACATAATGGCTGTAGGCTGCAATTTGTCCAGCTCAGAAACCCTGCAATCCTGGGATGATTATATAAAAACTTTAGAAGAGGAATCCTGTGAGAGGTTTGCTCCAGTTGAAAATAGCCACAAAAATTAACAGTTTGATTTAGTGAATGTGATGAGTTGGTATTTCTTTCTCTTTGCCTATTAAACTGCAATGTACAGTATACAGGAAAGACCACACTATCTGCACTTACCTGGTGCACTGGGCCATAAAGCAAATGTATTATTTAGGCAAGAATAAAAATCAACAGAACAGCAAAACCAACCTTTTAAAAATGAAATATAATTCTCTAACATATAATAGGCCCAATCGTCCAGTTCAAGAATGCCCGAGGCTAGATTTTACAGAAGGCCATTTAGGAGAGCACTTTCAAACAACAGGGCAATAACCACAAGAAAAAGAGTATCCATAAGTGACAAGAAAGCATCATTCTTGGCACACTTGGCCAGATTTGCATTCAGACCTCTCCAGTCGCTACTGCACAACCAAACTGTAACATTCACAAAATGAACCTTAACATTTCTGAACACCAAATTATTTATGATGCAATACGCTGAAAAACAAGACCAGGCCTGGTATGTAAATACACCAGAGTAACACAATAACAGATGACAGTTTAATTCAGAGTTGTGGGGACTGGCCAGTAATGCTGCAGGGCACACAAGCCCAGCTATGGCCATCTAAACTCTCTTAGAGATAAGGTGCGAAAATATGGTGACATCCAAGTGCTGTCAGGCTTGTACGAAGTAATAATAAAAAATGCGCATTAGTAAAGATAGCGGTTCATGCATATCACGAGTCCCTTTGATCTCTGCCCTAACGCTGGACAGTTCCACGTTTTTTCCAGCCCGAGTTGATTTACCAAAGTGTTACGGGACATTGCCTTGCTGTGGAATGAATCACCATCCACTGAATTTGGAGGCATCTAGGGGGATTTGAGCTGTGAACATACTTCTAGACTTTCAGAATCTATCCCGGTGCTATTACTGGTTGTCACAGCACCAATGAAGTAATTCATCCCCCACCGTCATCGACACATGCCCACTAGATAAAGTAGCTTGCTTTTGAATGATGAAGTGCCCGTTCTTCATTCCATCAATTAATTAAGTCCCATTATGCCTCCATTAGCTGTAGGCCCAGGCCTTTATGGTAGTTTTAAATAAGTTTTATATAACAAACTGCAACATGGCCTGTTTATTTTTGAGATTTCCCAGTGCTTTCAATCTCAGATCAGGTCATAAACTAGAGAAAGTTCTGTAGTTTAAGGGCTCACTGAAAAGATTTGTGATTGCAATCCAGTGTGAGACATCTGAGTGAACACTTAACTTAGAAAAATCCTAGTGTGTGTAGGTTTCACAGTCTTTGAGTAATAGCTTTTGCAGTTACTGTCATTTCAGGTAAATGGCTGAACCTAGAAAAACTCAGTAATAGTGATATCATTCAAATCCACCATATGTTATTGGAAACAGAAACGGAAAATAGATGCTACCACGCAGATGTTGTTATTGTTATTGAGTGGGTGATGTGGTGTAGCTAAGACATGAAAATCTGAACAATAGCCATCAATCAGAGATATCTGTGATACCTGAAGAAATTGGCAACTACATTATTCAATAAATAAAGACATTAATTGGTATAGTATTGTGCTCCTACACAATCTCAGACTATAGTTTGCCATATAAAGAGCTCTGCTATAACACCCTCATTGCTAGAGTTGGTGTAGTACAAATTGCATTCCTGCTTTTTTAGCATTATTCTTCCTAATGTGATTTTAACTCACTTATAGTTGGATTCTTAAACATGCATTAAGCCTAGTCTTAGATCAATGCTGAATCACTTTTAAAGATTTTCTTTATTCTAGGCTTAAGCATAATCTAGGTCTGGGAAACTGACCCTAAATGCTTTCCTACATATTGATTTTTCACTGTCATCATAATCAACATTACTGGCATTTGCACTACTTTGCTTTTGATGGAAATGCCCAAACTCATAGACACATTGTTAGCACAGTTGTTTATGAAGTAATGACGGAGGCATAAACCCAAATCAGGACTAGCAAAGCATACAATACACCCGGACCTCTAGGGGGGTGGACTCTGTGAGTAAAGGACTGTGGTTCCTAAAGGACTGACCCAACATGAATACAACGGCTCTGAAATGTACATTACTTAAGTTCCTTTAGCACTACATTTCAAACTCCACTCTTTGCACTATATGTGCATTAAGTCACAGCAGGAGATGACATTAAGAGTAAATGACCAACATTTGTCACCATACATCATCACATTCTTTCTTTGAATATATTTTCAAAAGTCCTGCATCCAGACGGTCCATAAACATGATGGAAAAACAGTCTGGCTGTGACTGAAATAACATCGATATGGCACTACGGGAACTTTTTCTAACCTTTGCCAAAGAAAGACTGTGCCCTGGAGGCTTCATTTTTCCCCACATGTGCCTAAATCACATCAGCTTGACAGCACAGGGAAATAGAGTGCTTATGCGTGATATTATCTTACAGCACCTTGCAGCAAATATTCATAACTTGAAAGTGAAATGGGAATGTTCTCAAAAAGTAAATAATTTAAAAATAATAATCTTTAATGTCATTCCCTATCTTTTCAAAAATCCATTGTTCCAAATGAGCACTGATTAGCGATAGACTTGAACCTGACTGATATCCAACATAATATCTATATTAGTTTGGACTATGACAAGGTCCACAGCATTAAACAAGCCTTATACGTATGGTTTTATGTAGCATTATGAAGTATCAAAAAGTATTAATACATATTAATACTGTTAATACAAGGGGTTATATATATTTTTGTTTCTGGCAAACGTCTAGACTGCACCCCACAGATACTCAAGGTCTACCTGAAGAAGCTCTTAGTCTCTTGACTGACGCTGAGGGCTCTGAAGCCAGAACCCTGCATCTCCCAAGTGAGATCCACACCCCTTGCCTAAGGACATGGATTGGATTTTGCAGCTTGGCACTGTAACAGTATACAACCAGAAAATAGGTTATTCATATGAAAAATATTTGGCACCTGTCGTCAGGTTGCATGCTTCTTCCTAGTTCTTGAGATTGAGATCTATCAGCCTTGGCATACGCTCCACTTCTCCGTCAAAGCACGCTCCTGCAGACACTCAATCACTCATCCACTCTGCCATCCCCCAGCAGCCTCAGCAGGGCATAGAGGCATGCTGGAACTTTCCGCTGCATGCTTCTCCACCCTAAGCTGGAGGAGTGGGGGCCAGATTGTAGGCCTCAGAGGCAGCAGCAGGGCGGAGATGCCTGACCTTGGAGGAACAGGTTGCCTCTGTGGTGGGAAGCTGCCAGAAATGACACCAAACACATTGCTAGCAGCTAGCAGCTAGCCTCCTGGTGCTCCTCTGTAGCCCTTCACTTGGGTAAAGGGACCGCATATGTTATTGTCAGCGATCCCAAGCAGCTGTCTCGTTTGCTTACTGAACTTGTCAACCAAGAGGACTGGTACTAGCATCCAAAACACACACACACAGACACACAAACACACACACACACACACACACACAGTCCTGTTTAGCATATTGCTGAGGCAGCAATGAAATCACATTAAAATTAAGCCTCACCAGACTGTTTATCTAAAATATTATACAGTGTAAATATATATTCTGAATAGTAAATCCTAGGCAAAGGGGGAGTATATATATATATATATATATATATATATATATATATATTATTTTATTTTATTTTATTTTATTTTTAAAAACACTGAACCAGGCAAGAGGGCTGCTTCAAAACCACCACTTAGCCTCAACATATATACAATACCCACACAAATCCATATATGACATTTCATTGTGAGGTTAACTTAGTAAATGTGACTTTTCTACTCTGAAGAAAAATGAATAAATGCAAAACTATTCTCTTAGGAAAGTCATCTCCTGTTCCTATTTCTGTCACGGCACATTAAAGGATTTCAAAGAAAAGCGACCGAACTGGACGTATTAAATCTGGCAGGAACACATCTCATATTGTACAAGTTGAATAATAATCTTATCCTCACCTTAGGGATACTGACTTCGCTGATTTTGCCGCACCACAGAAAGAGGTGTCATATATACTATTTACATCTCTCATTTCCTTTTTCGTTTTTGTACTCCCGGAGGCTAGGCCAACATGACTTATTAAAATGGAAACCAGGGAAAGAAGACCGTGCATTATGTTCCTGGGGATAGTACAGCACAGTGACACGCAGATGTGGCTGAATACTCTGTTTAAGATATCCAACATAATACTGCAAAGTCCAGAAGCTATTGCTATGGGCTTTGCAGGCTTTGACAGAAAGGTTATCACGGCTTGTTCTATGGCACTGTGATATTTTTAAAGCCATAAATCAGGAAATGCTGCAGAAACACATAAACACATTCAAAACCGCTAACAGCTAGATCACAGCAGTTCATTCCATTGGAGATAAACATCTTTGTACTGTATTGTATGAGGGATCAGTCAGGATGCACCAAAGAGAGTGTTTCTCCTTAAAACACATGACACTTTAATTTATAAATAATTAATTTTTTTTTAACTATGGTTTTTTTTTATACATGCATGTTGGTGGCTTTCACAGTCACACAGCTCCAGGGACCTGGAGGTTGTGGGTTCGATTCCCGCTCCGGGTGACTGTCTGTGAGGAGTTTGGTGTGTTCTCCCTGTGTCTGCGTGGGTTTCCTCCGGGTGCTACGGTTTCCTCCCACAGTCCAAAAACACACGTTGGTAGGTGGATTGGCGACTCAAAAGTGTCCATAGGTGTGAGTGTGTGTCTGTGTTGCCCTGTGAAGGACTGGCTCCCCCTCCAGGGTGTATTCCCGCCTTGCACCCAATGATTCCAGGTAGGCTCTGGACCCACCGCGACCCTGAACTGGATAAGTGCTTACAGATAATGAATGAATGAATGAATATATATATTTACTATTTTACATGGTTATTTAAATTAGATTTCTCCTCTAGAATTGAACAACTATACTTTCTGTTATAGCTTACTTGCTTATGTTATATAAATTTAGCTTTTCATTATATGTATTACAACAGCTCCACTGTAAATGAGGGTCACCCCCTGTGTACACTGAGTTTTAAAAAGGGTGAATGAAATTTGCTGCATATTGCATATGAGGTAAGTGCAAAGTTTTAAAGGACAATGAAAGGATTTTAATAGAACAAGGTTAAACTAAATTATTTATAGTCTTTGTGGCCCTACAGTAATCATTATGACAATGAGTGAGAAATTGATCGAATGACATATTTCTGGTCGAAGTGTTATCAGATAAACACAGGCTCTGTTGGATTTGTGGTGAGATATTCTGTGTTTAGCTGTTAATGAGCAATGAGGGGTAAAAAAAAAAAGCTGAGAACTCCCTGCTCTATAAAACAATTCACAATTCTGCATAAAGATGGCTGGATAATAAGAACAGCATTTCTTTTGAAGCTGATATTACCGAACTGAGTACTGCCACAAAAAAACAAAACAAACTGAAAAAGACATTAGTAATGTTTGTTTACCTATAGAGATGAAAATACACTGTCCTGTTACACACTTGGCTTGTAAACATACTTATAGGCTCTTTCATAACTGTTATTGAAGGAAACAACTGCACAGTTCAACTAAGGGACCAGGAAACCATGTGGACATTGCATTTTATGGCTGTACTGAAAAGAGCTTAGGCATCAATAGGCCCGAACCAGTGATGTAATGCAGCAATAAAGAAAATCACCAGAACCAATGCAATGAGTTCTTTTTAGCTTTATGGTATGGATTGCATGATGTGCCATAAAAGGAGTATTTATCCTTATAGAGAAGACATCAGTGATCCAATTGCTGTGCACTGATCAACTCAATTTGAATTTATTGTTTTATTAACTGGATTTCCAGGAATAAACCCTTGCCTCTGGTGGACGGGGACCATATTTCAAACCCAATGCAGCCATTTTCCTCGGGCGGATCACATAAGCAAGAATGTGACGAGGTGGGATTTACTGCCATCTTCCTTCACGCATCGCGTCCTAAACCAATCAGTATTTGGCGCTCCTCAATTCCACAGTGAAATTGTACCCAACCCAGACTCCAGTGGGAAACACACAATGAAAAGTGGGGCCTGTTGGGACGGTGGATCTGCAAGTCATCCTCATCGGGTAAAAAAGTGACAAGTAATGTCCAGATGCTCACTCCTCATGCCTGAATACAATGCTTGAAATTGGGGAAGTGTGTTTTCCCTCCTCCTTCACATGTTATTCAGAATCGGTTCCATGCTTCTCATTCCCTTGATCAATTACTAAGATAATATAATGGAGGAAAATTGATGAAGATGCAGAATATAATTAAAAGGGTGTGTTCTCATTCTTGGCTAATTACAATCAATACACAATGCTGGGTGTGATGGCACACCTGGGAAACACACAGAGATAGAGGAGGGGGAGAGAGATAGAGAGGGAGAGAAAGAGAGTGATGTAAAAAAGTGTAAATGTTTGGCATAGAGTACAGGATTCTCCACAGTATTCTGCTTCTTTTTCACGAAGCAACTCATGGCTATTACTGCTATTATTTGTGGCTGATCAAAACAGAATGTAAACCTACAGGTTGGTGGTCTTACGGGGGAGATAAATCACGAGCCATTCATATAAAGCTGTAGCAAATACAAACAGACAAATCCCTGGTGTTTCTTCTGAATTGATTTTTTGATGTTTTGGGGACTGTAATTCCAGTGTAGCCCTGTATACATTATTACATTACGCAGTGGTTTCCCAGACTGGGATTAAGCCCAGCCTTGGACTACATCCTCCTTTCAAGGTAAAATCACGTCTTAAAAAGCTGTGTACCCCCATAGGTCCAAAGGTTTGTAGATTAACTCTATCCTGAGTGAATTAAGGTGCAAGATTTGTAGACACAGACATTGAATTAAGCAGTTTGCATAAGCTCCAAGGAAAAGCTCAAAACAGTCTACAACAGCACAGGATCACATGCTCAGCTTCACACAGATGGGGTTAAAGTAACGAGTAGTGTGTTAGGGTTGCACTGTTAAAGTGAACGTCTACAATTGTGGGAAAATGCAGTTCTATGCTTCGTGTCTTTTAAGGTGAAACGATACTTTTGAGGAAAGTAGTTTAACTTGTAAGTTTTTGAATCACTCTTTGAATTACCACAGAACCTCATTTGTAACTTGAACTGTTTGATTTCGCTAAAGCAGTTAGCCGTCTCCTGAGTTTGGGGACAACTCCAAGTGATTCAAAACCACAGAATAAAAGTCTACATTGCCCATATATGGAGAAAGAATAGAGCAAAATCCTCATCTGTTGTTTTACTTGTTTACAGACACTGGGGCTTCTTAAACACATCAGACTGGTTTCGAACATGCAGTCAGACTGGAGTGCAGCAAATGGTGAGGAAACGTCTTCAGAATGTTATAAAGGTGTTTTTTTGGTTATAGTCGTAACCCTCACCTTTAATAGGTAGTTTGTTCATTCTGTCCCATTCTGTACCCTTGTAGGAACATTCGGTAGATAACCATTTAGAATACACGTGAAGAGTCACGTGTAAACTGAAGGTTATATTTTGAAAGAATTTCTCAGCATTAAAGGGTTAATATTAAGAGCACTTCCCCATCCCTTCCACACAGCACTTTGGACAAGCCACCACCCTTTAGCTTTTATCCTTTTCTACACCAAGCCATTCATTATATCAGTCACTGGGGCTTCATTAATGCAAATGTGACTCAGTAGCAGGACTGGTCAGTAAATGGATGTTACGGGGAGCCTGATGAAGAGTTATGATTTAAAACACATTCACGATGTCTGCATTACACAGTCAATATGACAGCAACAGGAGGAAAAAGCTTGTCTTTCAGAAGAGCCGAGACTAATGTACATCTTAGCATGGGTCAGCGAGACAGTCAGAAGTGAAGGCTATAGGAAAAAAGAAACTGAAGGAATTTCATACTCGTCTCAAGGGCAGTCTTAGACATGTAGAAAATACAGCCTCACCAACTAACTGTACAACCTCCGACCTTATAGAAGACATCAGTGTGGCAGTTGGAGGTTAAAAGGCAGAAAGTCTAGTGCAGGGATGCATCTTTATATGAATGTGTTATGTGGCTGGGAGAGAATTTTTATGGGAAAGTTATAGACTCATTTTGTGTAAGCACTTTGCTTAATGTTCTTATCACAAGTGGAATCTGTGAGCAATGCTGGAAGAATATGAGGTAGCACTTTACAGGTAAAGTTTTCATTTAAACAAAATTGAATGGCACTTTCCTTAGTTGTTACCAAACAGTAATTGCAGTAGTTCAGTAATTAATTCTCTGGCTCTAACAGAACCCTAGTCATTAGTTCTTAGTGGTCTGTGGCAGGCGGAACTGAGATTTTAAACCTAGTCTACAGTTTTAGCCACTACACCAACCATGTACTATATTAAAGGCTCTGATTATTCTGAGGGGCGGCATGGTGGTGCAGCAGGTAGGTGTCGCAGTCACACAGCCCCAGGGACCTGGAGGTTGTGGGTTCGATTCCCGCTCCGGGTGACTGTCTGTGAGGAGTTGGTGTGTTCTCCCTGTGTCCGTGTGGGTTTCCTCCGGGTGACTGTCTGTGAGGAGTTGGTGTGTTCTCCCCGTGTCCGTGTGGGTTTCCTCCGGGTGACTGTCTGTGAGGAGTTGGTGTGTTCTCCCCGTGTCTGTGTGGGTTTCCTCCGGGTGCTCCAGTTTCCTCCCACAGTCCAAAAACACACGATGCAGGTGGATTGGTGACTCAAAAAGTGTGAGTAAATGTGTGTGTGTGTGTCTGTGTTGCCCTGTGAAGGACTGGCGTCCCCTCCAGGGTGTATTCCCGCCTTGCGCCCAATGATTCCAGGTAGGCTCTAGACCCACCGCGACCCTGAATTGGATAAGCAGTTACAGATAATAAATGAATGAATGATTATTCTGAAAATATGATGCAGTGGCTGAGAAATAAGACAAACGGAAGTAATTTGGTATTTTACAGCTCTAATATCCTATAATTTTAGTGGAGGAATTGAAGTTGTTGTATTGCGTTATTTTCATTGCTCAGTTTGACATGAATTTTGACACAATGTAAAAGGCATCAGACAATTTCTAATGATGTGAAGTTAAAGTAGCAAAGCCTTTTCATCTGACAGGGGCAAGATAACAGCCAAAAGAGCTTTACTACTAATAAACCTTGACAAAGATGATGGTGGTGGAAAGTTTATATAACCTCCAAATTAAATCCAAATTCCTCTATACGACTATGCCCTCCAATCCACACAGCTTAAAGGAACCACTAGACCCCTCACTTTTTTGTGGAGTTGCACTTTTCTTAAATAAAGCATTTAAGGCACCGCCATCAAAGAGCGCAAGCTTGCCCACAGTTTCCACAGTTTCTGATGCCCATAGATCTACATGCAGATGTCACTTTAGTCACTGTTCCTTTTGAAACCCTGGCCAGTTGAGCAGCCTCTGTGACTGAAGCTCCTGCTGAAATGTGATGAACCCTCTTTCAAAGCCGCTTAGATCTTTTCCTCTTGTCATCTTGATCCAAAATCAGGTTTTTTACCCATGCCCAGGACGTTGGTAAGATTTTAACTGCTTAAATGTATCATGCAGTTCACTGGAAACACTCATTATCTAATCTATAGCATCTCCGACATTTTATAAATCTTTTGGGTTCTGTTTAATATGCACTGCTGGACACCTAGATTTTGGTTAATTGAACTACATTAAAGCTCCAGTGGTTTGTCGATTATGGGAGCTCACTTTCACCACATAATATAATAATAATTTAAAAATAATATTTTTGTTAACTTGTTTTTTGTTATTTCTTATTTCTCATTATTTTGAGATAAGTCAAAATATTTAGATAATATCTCATTTCTTTGAATTAATATATCAAATTAATTAAATACTATCTCAATATATTGACTTAATGAGATATTATCTCTATGTATTTTTAATGGGGTGGAAACGGGCTTCCATAGCAGACAGACCTTTGTTAATGCAAATATTGTAAAATGCACCTTTTTGGACACATATTTTGTGCATAGCTTCTATACGCTCCATAAGAAAGCATTAAATTAGACACTCTGGTGCAGTTGCACGGGATTAAGTTAATTGTGTTCAATGGTAAATTTGTGTTAGAGGGGTATGAATGCCACCCAGCACTGGGCTATGGAGCAGTAGAACTGTGTTTTCTGAAGTGATGCCATTCGTGCCAGTAGCTTTAGGGTGATTTGCAGTGGGGTTGCTGAACATGAACTTACCATCCAACATCAGTACCTGACCTGACTATTGTTCTCATGGCTTAATGCCATCAAGTCCAGGAACTGGGCCGCCAGGTCGCACCACAGGTTGTTATACAGCTCCAGTGTCCTGGGGTTGTGGGTTCAGTTCTGGCCTCAGGTCACTGCAGGAGTTTCTTCCAGGTTCTCTGGTTTCCTCACACAGTCCATAAACACATGTTGGTAGGGAAACTGGCTGTGTGGTGCCCTGTGCTGGACTGGTACTTGGTCCAGGGCATGTTCCTGCCTTCTCCCCAGTGATCCCAGGCTGGTTCTGGACCCACAGTGACCCTGGACACGATGAAGCAGTTACAGAAAATGAATAAAATAAAGAAAGAATGAATGAAACTCTCCACCAATTACAAATTTTAAGACAAACAGAGAATAATGGAGACCTTAATGGAACCCTCCCAGTGACATGAGGGTTCCTACCACATCAGTGACAGGTTAATGTCTGTTTTTCCGAGCGTACAGCAAACAACCCAAAGGTCGCAAAAAAACCTTGTCTAGTCTGCGTTTGATATGAACACTGACTTGATATTTAAAGTCCAGACACATCAATTTCACACCTTCTGCTCCATATGCTCATGTTAAACATTCATGACACACAGTACTGCAGCAGTCACATTACCTCCAGGTAATTGACATTTATCAGTAGTCTATTAAATGTCAGAAGAATCAGGCAGACATCATAAACGGCCCACGCCGACCACAAAGTGCAGCGCATTACCTACGTGATAAAGACAAAACCAATCTAGCACATGATCATGGCCTTGGCCATGGAGAGCCAGTGCCCCCCAGAGAAGATTTGTGCTCTTGTTAATGCTCCTGCAGCATCACGATCAAAGTCACGCTACACTCGTTACAGCCTTTTGCAGAGACACAGACTCAATATTCATCGAAGGAGGCCAAAGAACTCAGCTGATTTCTGCCTTCGCCTGAACACGCTCAATCCGCATCACTTCACATCAGCGGCTCCATCCGCATCCTAATCACAAGCCTTAATTTGGTGTTTGAAATCAAACATGAGCAGCCCAAGGCATCCTGACAGAGCCAGAGAGTGGATACCTCACAACAGGCTCAGACTGAGGCTCGACTGCAGCTCTGTGGAAAAAAAGCTGACAGTAAATTGAAGGCTAGAGGATAGCTAAAGCAAAAAACAATGAGAAACCACCATTTTAAAAAATTATTTCAAGGCCAGTTTATGTGGAGTTTTTAATGCAGCTACACTTTACGACTGTGAAGTTATGAAAAAAAATCTTTAGGAATGTTTTGCCCCAATATTTGTCTCTATAGGTGTGTCTTAACAGATACCCATTCTTTCAGACCCACATGACTTTACAGAGTTTACAGAGTGTCCTCACACTGTAAGGATGCACGTGGTCTCATATGGTTTTTGCAATAAAACATGAGCCGCCCAAGGCATGCTGGCAGTGTGAGAGTGGACCCTTCACAAACAGCTTGGAATAATGCTCCAAACTGCTGCTCTGCAAAGCATGAAAAAGAGTGTGTGTGTGAAAGAGTGAGATATGTGTTTGTGTGTGTGTGTGGTGTTTGTGTGGGGGCACGGTGATGGTAGTGCAATCTGAAGCTTCCCAAATGGGTCTGATGCAAGTGTGTCAGGAGCATTGCAGAAAGAAGAAGCAGCATTTCCACATATTAGCTAAATGCCAAGGGTCTGTTGTCCAAAATGTATTTGATTGTAAGATACTATATTTATAGTATTGATTATCTCATTAAAGTGGCACATGTTGTTATATTAAGCAGCAAGTGGAGAGTCAAAGGCCAATTTTTCACATTTTGCTCACAGCATCACAAAACAGCACTACTAAAATTGGTCTAAGAAAGAACAACCGGCAGCAGGGTCAGGGGTGCACCAGTGCGCAGGCAACAGGATCATGTACGCCCACTCAAACTCATTGATGGAGTCACCACTGAACTGTGGTGCTGAACTGTGCAGACACAGCATGTACAGTCTCTATTAAAAAAGCATTGTCCAGTAGCACAGCCAAGCATGGGCTAGGGGGTGATAAATGCCCACAGTGTTGGGCTTTGCTACAATAGAACTGTGTTTTCTGGAGTGATGGAGCACCATCCCAAACTTCTGGCATGAGCTGGAGACCTCTGAGGAGATCACGGTCTACTGCAGCCAAGAGTGACAAACTCCTTTTGAGTACGCTTTATTTCAGTAAAAAATATTGAACGAGCTTCTATCCACAAAAAGTGAGCCATATAACAAATGTTTGGATGTTGACACGCATGGTAAAAGGTGACATGGAGATGGAACTACTGAGAAGCTGATTTATTAAACAAAAGAATACTCTGAAATAGCCAAACAACACGGGTAAAGGGAAGGAAATAAAAAAGGACATCCAAAACCAAAAACATTGTTAACAAAGATTCAGAGAATTACATCGGAATTCTGAGAATAATGTCTGAATAATTCTCAGAATAAAGTCAGAATATTTAGAGAAACACTGTTTTGGGTTATTATTTATTATAAAGTGTAGACAGACAGACTCACAGTCTGTGCACCATGAGTGAGATGTGAAAGAAGTAGTCAGTGAAGTGAACAGAGTTATTTATTAAATGCATCCACACGACATGACGACTAACCCCCATCAGTGCAGCCCCTGACTACGATGCATACAGCTTTAGTTTATTGTACAAGTCCATAAGCTGTAATGTGATATAGCCATCGTGGGCATGCCAGAGTTCCACTTGCTCTGGATCAATCATTTTTGTGATCATTAATTGTATCCTGTGAAACTACATGTCCTCTTCTGAATAAACAGTTGCTTGCAAATCTGATTCAGGGTTTAAATTCTAATCACAATCTGGTGCTGATGTGGAAGAGAACTGAATATTTATTTCTGAAATCTGTACTATATTATGACTTCAGCAACACACTGCATTCCTCAATTACACTGTGGTTGTGTCTGCCCCATTACATGTGCATCAAATTATTCCGACTTTATTCTCAGAATCATTCTGACTTCATTCTCGGGGTTTTATAACTAATATTTTCAATGCTGAGGCCCTAAAACTCAGTCATAGTTAACAGACAAATACAAACAATATTTAAACAAAAGTCAGAGGAAAACAACAAAAAGGATGCTACAAAGAGATACCAGAGAGAGAGATTAGAGAAAGGACAAAAGACTAAGACCAAGACAGACCAAAAGAGAAGTACCAGGACTCATAAAAGTGCAAATTATAAAGAAACTTTCACAGAAGAGAAGATGGGAACTAATATAAACAAACACATATATAAGATATTGGGGCTAAAACCTACAATAAAACAACAACAGAGTTTACACTGATAGAAACAGTAGAAACAGGAAAATATACTAATTCAGAGTGGACTAATACCTGAGAAATACTGACAAACCAAGACATAAACTAATGCTGGAAAGGAACTAAATACTATGAGAGCTAGAGCTAGAGACAGAGGAAGAAGCATAAGAGTAACACAGGTCGTGAATTACTGGCTAAGACTCAGACAATAGCTGCGTTCCAAAGCATAGGCTGCAGCCGAGGTAGGACGTGTCCTATGAACACTCCTCCTCAGTAACCCAATCACACAAACGAAACAAACGGAGGCTGCGTTGTGACATCACCAGAAAGGTCTTATCTGCCTTGAAGCACTAACATGACTGTAAGTTACATGTAACCTATAAACACTCAAACTTCATCTATAAACGATTTCAACTGAGATTAAACATACCATACTACTAAATATATGCTTTCTGTGGTTCTGTAAGCTGTTTGGACAGAACTCTTGGACAGAGAAATGTGTGTAACTGAGGGCCATGAAGTATACATCTGCTGCGTTCTTTAAATCGCTTACAAACGTAGGCTGCATTTCTTAGCTGTATATGAAGGATCCTTCACGTTGGAACAGCCTTCTGTGATGTAGCAGCCGAGAGATGCAGCTGAGCTTGGCCGCAGCCTAGGCTTTGGAACGCAGCTAATGAAGCAGACTTATACAGCATCAGGAAACACCTGAAAAGTGTCACACGGCAGAGGAAGTGGGTGTGGCTGCGGAAATCTCAAGAGGGCTTGGGCTGGGAAGACATACACAAGCACACTGGAAAAAAACACACAGCAAATTTACCAGTGTTAAATCAACTCTATTAGTGTTAAATTAACACTGTTAGTGTAATAATTTCACATTCTCAGTTTTAGGTTAACACTAATAGTGTTGATTTAACACTGAAGAATTTGCTGTGCAGACAGACAGAGGGAGAAAAACATAAGAGAAGCAAGTAGATAACAGAAGCAGATGGGGAAAACAAGCGTGGGACACAGTAGAGCAGGGAGAGGATATGACAGATGTGCAGTTCAGGAGGAAAGATCTACATTATGTGGATGTTCTGTAAAATCTTTTCTTCACATCTCATTTTCAAAAATGATTTGTTATAGATCCATTTACTAAAAGATTGTGACCAAATGTTGTTCTTCTATGGCATCACTTAAAATAAATCATTCATTCATTCATTGTCTGTAACCCTTATCCAGTTCAGGGACGCGGTGGGTCCAGAGCCTACCTGGAATCATTGGGCACAAGGTGGGAATACACCCTGGAGGGGGCGCTAGTGCTTCACAGGGCAACACACACACTCACATTCACGGACACATTTGAGTCGACAATCCACCTACCAACGTGTGTTTTTGGACTGTGGGAGGAAACCGGAGCACCCGGAGGAAACCCACGCAGACACAGAGAGAACACACCAACTCCTCACAGACAGTCACCCGGAGCGGGAATCGAACCCACAACCTCCAGGTCCCTGGAGCTGTGTGACTGTGACACTACCTGCTGCGCCACCGTGCCGCCCAAAATCATTATTATCCTTTATTTTTTTTTATGAGTTTAGGTTTACAGTTACAGACTGTAGCCCTGTGGTCTGTTATAAATTAAATGTTCATTTTATCCTGTCCTTTGTTCAGTTTACTACATTTCTCCTACCGAAGGTTTGCATCTGAAAATATAAGTATAAAAACATCAAGCCGTCAGGTTTTAGAAACCAAAAGACAGAGGACCAATCTGACAGGAGTAATGTCTGAGCAGTCTTTGACAAATTAAAGGAGTGCATCCCAAAATTTGGAGGCCATGAAAAAGAAAGGAATTCAGTGATACGATGGAGAAACCCAGAAAAACGAGCACTTACCAAAAACGTGAACAGAAATTTACATTTACATTTATGTCACTTGGTAGACGCAGTATATTCACTATATTCCCAACATGGTGGGCACTCACTTACCTAACATTCCCATTGACATTAAGGCTAATAATTAGTAGTTAGTACTTGTTTACTGCAGGAACTGCTTTTTGCAGGGACACTAAGTGTTGACACATTTTTCTGAGAGAATTAGGGAGGTCAGGTTCTAATGTGAGCTGATGTCTACAACCATTTGAACATTGAATACGCCCGATCTCTTCTGACATGTCTCTTGGCTGTTTTGACAGGACGTTATATGAACAGCAGATTGTCTCTGACATTTGATGTATCCTGAGGGTGTTTCTGATAAAGTGGCCAATGTGTTTATAGTGTTGTGGGTAAGGACACCATAGTAATCATCACAGAACCGCAGTCAGAGTCTCTTGCCTTGGTTACATGGCTCCTACTCCAGATGATTGCGACATGATTTGTAGCATGGCTCTGTGTGTTTTATGCTACACGGTGCTGTTGATCGAGGCTGGGCCCTGAGGGAGGACTTTAGAGCTTCTGAATGCGTGGTGACGATAATAAGACAGACGAGTGTGTGTTTGAAATTCCATTGCAGTAAAAAAGGGAAGCAGAAAAGACAGCACAGCAGCAAAGGGCGGGGGCACGTGTTATGTGCTCAACCTGTGAAACAAATTATTATCGGTAGCTAATTAAAACACACCAAACACAAACACACACACACAAAAACACACATAGGTACACGTTTATGCACAATGCTCATCTTGGTGTGCTAGCTCTCCATCTCCAATGTAAAACAGACATTCTCTTGTGATTTCACAGCTCATGTCCCCTCACATAATGTGCCATGTTCTGCAGTGACAGCATGTTTTAACTCTTTAATGACCAAGCTGATGTAATTCAGTCTGTCATTATCACAGATATCTCCTTTACTGCCATGAGATCTTATTCCCGTTTCCACATGTACGTAGATGTGTTAAGCACAAAATCACACCAGAGCCCTTCAGTTTGAGTCACATGCTGAAAATACACATCAAAAATATACTAATGTTATTGTAACAAACTGTATTTACCTATATACTACATGTATGTTTCCTAGCACTTGCTAATTAACAAGTTATTGCACCAGTTTTGTAATATATGGGTCATGACTCTAAGGGGGCACCAGTCTTTCGCAGGACGGCACACACTCACACCCATGAACACTTTTGAATCACCAATCTACCTACCAGCGTGCGGTTTTGGACCGTGGGAGGAAAACAGAGCAACCTGCAACCTCCAGGTCCCTGGAGCTGTGTGAATGCGCCACTGTGTCGCCCATGGAATATATTTTAAATACTGATTGACTTTGTTCGTTTGTAATGTCTTTAAATGGTACAGTATTAAGGACACACAACTGCATCACAGTTCAGCTGACAACACCTTTTCTTACTCTATTCAAACTCTAGTCATTAGTTCTTACAGATTTATGTATTAGTTTTCTGTATAAAAGCAGCAGCTGAACAAACTACACCAGTGCACACTGATTACACTCATTATTCTGAAGATACACCAATAACCAATGCTATTAACTGATATATAGTAGCTGAAAGATAGAAAATGAAAGAAGGTAACTGTTGTGACACCTGGCTGATCTTGTACCCTGCAGTCTGTCATTTAGGGTTCATTATTGTGAATAGAAAATGAATGTTAAAAAAGCTCATGCTTATGACATGAGAAATTTCCCTCAGTGCTTCAATCCAAAGCCACGCCCCTCACAGGTTAACACAGTTACACTCAAAGACAATACACTAAAAACTGACTTGATCTGGAAGCCTAATTACATGATGGAAGCTAAAATATGTACTGGCCAGTTCAAGCAAGAAACAAATGCAAGTGATCAAAGTGTATCCATGACTGAGCTTCTTTTATACAGTGATAGGGAAAAAAAAGGGTGGCACGCAGAAGAGATCAATTCCACGCGCCGATCCCTGGAGCATATTGTAATCAGTTAAAGAGGACAAAAACAAAGGCTGAATATGTCGATGATTTGTTAGGAAAAACAAGGTTAAGAGGATGTTGGTAAGGAGACAGCTTCTTTCCAGCATGGTGTGGGTATAGATTTTTCTCACAGCGCCGCAGAGACGGATGCAGGAGGAGTGTGAGATGAATGCAGTTAAGACTCTGAGGCTCTAAACTGAGGAACACATGGATTTACAGGGTTATAGAGCAGGTTATTCAGCACAATGAGGGCTTATCAAACACAGAGAGAGAGAGAGAGAGAGAGAGAGAGAGAGAGAGAGAGAGAGAGAGAGAGAGTAAGAGAAAGAGAGCGAGAGAAAGAGAGAGCGAGAGAGAGAGAGATAGTGTGTGGAGGGGGAGTTTGTTTATATATGCTGCTTCATGGTGCAGTGTGTGTTTGAGGTTGAAAGTGGGGGAGAGGTAATTAGTATGTGTGATGGTATCCCATTGGGAGAGTGATGGCCACCCCAGGGGTGGGGTAATAAGGATCTGTATCTGTGTTGTATATATATTTATATATATAAAATGTATATAAAGTATATAAGTGTATATACAAAGTGTATATATATATATATATATATATACACTTCCCTTCACCATCTGCCTTCATTGTTTTCTCTTATTCTTTTTGTCGGCCGGCAGTTGAGGCTGTGACAGTGTAAAGACACACACACACACACTCACACACACACACACACACACACAGAAAGAAACACACAAATCCAAAAATCTCCTTGGAAACCTTTTCTGGAGCCGTGTCTGAGATGAGTCTGTCAGCCAGGCTCATGCGGCTGGATAAGAACAGAATTATATTCATAAATATCAGCGTGATGTCAGAGCAGGCATTGTGCATGCGTGCCCTTCCCATAGCTCTCTCCAATTCTCGGTCTATTGCCAGATTTCTATGACTTTATTCAATTCATTTTTTGTTCTTGTTCAATATCCTCGTTTGTGGTGATCAATCAAAAATAGACATCTCTTAAGCTCTAAAAACAATCCCACTTTATCTCCCTTACCTCTTGGTGTCTAGTTACTGAACGATGTGGGAACACTTCAGGAATCCTGGATTCAAGGCTTTATAAATGCATTTATTCATGCATATATATGAATGTTTTATGACATACCAAAATTTCCTTCTCCATCCATCATACATCTTGACCTCTTTAGATACAGGAAAATTCTTATAACATTTTGAATAAACCCTGCAATATACATTCATTTATAAGGCACTATATAACACTGATGATATATTATACTGCCTGACATGACTGTCGGTTATTATATTTCTTATGGTTGAGGGTTCAAACCCTGCCTTGGGGAGTTTGGTGTGTTCTCTCAGTGTCTGCATGGGTTTCCTCCCACAGTCCAAAAACACATGCTAATGGGTGGATTTGCTGTTTAAAACGTCTATACTTGTGAGTATGTGAATGACTGAGTGAGTAATGATGCCCAGTGATGGACTGGCACCTTGTTGAAGGCGTGCTCCTGCATTTTGCCCAAGCCCTACTACAACCTGAATCGAATTAAGAGGTTACAGAAAATGAATGAACAAATTAAGTTATGAACTTTACAATATCACAGTAACAGAAGTCACACTACTGAAGAGTAGTTCAACTCAATATAAGGTATAATATGTGCCATACAATGCCTTACAGAAACATGTATAAAATCTTATAAATACAGGTTTCAGAGGATGTGGTTCTTAGGAAAAGACAAACTCTAGTTTCATAAACTTGCAATTATATTAATTTATATGCGGATATAGAGATTTACGCTAGACATTACAATGTCTTTTATTTGCCATATAATCCTTAATAAATGCACTGTGAAAGCATTATATTAAAAAGTATAATGGAATTATAGGAAGTGTTATCAGTGTGGCATTTGGTTGTCAAATATGGCTTAAATCTGCCTCTTAAACCTGCAGACAGTGTGTTAACTCCTAGAAGACCCTGGAGAAAGTGTAAGTTCAATAATCTTACTGCAGACGCAACAAAGCTACGGTGTCTATTCTATTATATTTCCTAACAATGATGTGCATTGCAGAATGAATTTGAGTCTGTCCTTCCCAAGGTGTGCTCATTCATTCAACTTAATTAAAGAGGTTCAGCTTCTCTATTTAAGACTGTTTTTCTAAAAGGAATCTACTAGACATTCTTAATTAAAGACATTCAGCACCTTTGTTTAAGGTTGCTGTGCATTGTTGTTTTTCCAGAAGAGAAGTGTGAGCAGGTCTGCACTAAAAGCTTAATCTACCAGCCACGCTGTGTTTGTATTGCAAACAAGTGGTGCACTTAGGAGCCATTTACGAGACATAAATCTCAGCTTGAATCCTTGGTTTCCCATGGTCACAGTGGCTATGATCTGCAAAAAAAAAAAAAGAATTATTTTTTTCTACTGCAATTTCTAATATCAGAAAACTGGAACTGTGCTTATTGTCTCCAGTTCTGAAGGTTTCCGGTTTTTTGTTTTTTGGTACCAGAAGACACAAGGTCTTCGTGATACTCAGTGATGTCCTCCTCTGTCTTTGGCAACTCTTGAAGCTAACCATAATTCAACAAATTCGAGACACTTCCAAGTGAGGGCAAAGTCAACAAACCTTGCTAGTGCAGTAGACATTAAGTGCAGTAGAATGTAAACTAGAATAGTCTACTCATGTCAGTTGACCTACAGTTTTTCCAAGACATTGTCAGTCAGTCGGGCCAGTTCTGCTCTCTGAAGCTTGCTTCTTTATTGTTTGTTGCAGCAGGCCTGACCATCAGCCTTGAAGCCCATGAACAGAGCCATATAAGAGCCACTGGATGCTCTCCAAGGTGCTGAAGCTTCATGTAAACATGGTTCAGAACCACTGATTGGAAGCTATATCCCTGCTGCCAGGGACTGTTTGTTCATTAGGGCGACTGTGCAATGCAACACAATGTAACAATGGGAAAAGGAGGAATTTTTTCCCTATCACATTCTACCACAATATTATACTAGCTGGGCTTGTTCTAGACGGTTTGTCTAGGTGATTGAGTTAATTCAGTGTCAAGTTTTGTTCCATACATTACCACTTCTTTCAGTATTTCTCTTTTCTGTTCTGCAGTGCAATCTTTATGGGTTCTGGGAGTGCTAGCCCTACCGTGGTTTCATCATACAGTATGTAAACTGAGGCATGTTTGAAATGGGCCCCTATTCATTATTAACTACACTCCTCACTATAGAGTGCATCACTATACCGAACTAAATTCAGGAGAGTAGGTTTACTAGTGTTTACCTGTGGTACTGTTATATGAGGTGACCGGAAAAACTAAATTCTTAGTGTTACATGGCACTATCAAGACGTCCGTGGTTTTTCCTACCTTCAACCTTTTTATTCATCCCTGATGTCCACACGATGTGTGAGGAAAACTCTCACCATGTATTTGCTACTATCAGCAGTCTCTGCAGTGAGGAGTTCGTGTTTCCAGGCTTCTTTGGTTCGGCTTAATGTCTGTCCGACTACTGACCAACCACAGTCATTGCAGTCTGTGCTGACACGACACATAGTTACATTTCTACAGAGGTGCACATCATGCTACACTGAAGGCTATGGCGTAGGGTTTGTGTCGAAGCGTTGCCTACAGCATAGGTTTGACGCAGAAACATAAATTGGGCTTCAGCTGTCATCTCA
This sequence comes from Hoplias malabaricus, assembly GCF_029633855.1. Taxonomy (NCBI): domain Eukaryota; kingdom Metazoa; phylum Chordata; class Actinopteri; order Characiformes; family Erythrinidae; genus Hoplias; species Hoplias malabaricus. The sequence goes on from NC_089810.1 coordinate 10,933,850, forward strand.
ACCAAAAAGATTTATCAGGAGCAGCCCCTGCCTGCTACAGGAATTGTTGAATTATTTTGCATTTTCTCTCTGGAGTGGTCGTGTCTGGATTGGCCAGGTCAGGTCTTTTGAACTCTGTACTGGATCTAAGGCAAACAAAGCTAACAAAATGAAAATTAAATTTCATCAATTAACAATGCGAAAATTGCTTGTCTAGATCAAAATGTGTTAATGTTACAGTAAATTAATTCAAATACCCTTTCTTGTTAAAAGCCAGATCTATTGCTGGGGTATCAGCTCCTTCATTAACTTTTACATGAATTTTGTAGCTCAAGTACAAAACTAAAGAAGCAAACTACAGACACATTGGCTGATCACTGATCATCTGAGTTCAGGGGGAAAATTATGCAAATTTAATATTTTGCTAAATTATCACTTTAAAAGTTTTTTTTATTTTTAATCAAGAAAAAACCTCTATATGTGCTTCTGGCTTATGTCCTACATTCAATTTCTGTTTATTCTGTAATTCTGTATATTTCAGGTTCAAGGGGGGCTCCCCTGGTGACTTATGAATGCTTTTTGATGGCACTAGCAGGAAAGTAGTGCTGGAGAGTGCTCTTTTATTAGCCATTCTTTTACTCTCCCCATGGGAGTGCAGGGTTTGCTGGGGGGTGGTGGTGGGGGGCTCTTCCTAGCTGTCTGGGTAAAATATGCGTAAGGTGCGGTGGAAAGAGGGAAAAGTTGTGATTTGGAGCTGGCTTAACTGCACCAACACCACACACACACACACACACACACACACACACACACACACACACACACACACACACACACACTCAGTCCTAACCTTAAAACACATCTTAACCTTAAAATGTACTTTATGGGGGACATAATTCTTTTGTCAGTCTTTTGAAGCTCATTCATAAGTTCTAGGTACCCCACTGCTGTCTTGTAAGAGCTAGCATCAGTTGTGTGTATTTTGTGGAGTAATAACTGAAGAGCTTTGGTTGCAGCGCCATTATGGTGCAATATTGGCACTCATGGAATGTCTCTCAGCCAATCACATTGCAGTGTTGTAAATACCACATTAATATTTCATAAAGTAGCATTGCTTTACACCTCAGAATTATGCGTACAGTGGGAACTAACTAATTCACTCACTCACTCACTCGCTCGCTCACTCACTCACTCTCTCACTCACTCACTCACTCACGCAGTCACTCAGTCACTCACTCATTCACTCGCTCACTCACTCATTCACTCACTCACTCAGTCAGTCACTCACTCAGTCACTCAGTCACTCACTAACTCACTGACTCAGTCACTCACTCGCTCACTCACTCGCTCACTCACTCACTCACTCACTCAGTCACTCACTCGCTCACTCACTCGCTCACTCACTCACTCAGTCACTCAGTCACTCACTCAGTCACTCACTCAGTCGCTCGCTCGCTCACTCACTCACTCACTCACTCGTTTGGAGGGTGACTCATGTCTTGCTCCCATCTCTCTAATGCTAATAATTATAATAGCTTCTTGCTCCACTCGTCTGTCCTGGATATGTAGATAATATGCATGTGGCATGGCTCCACACTAAGAATAGAGACAGGAGCAGCATGAGAGCGTGGGGGAAAGGGTGGAGGTTCAGGAATGAGTATGTGTGGGGGCGTGTGTGCGTGTGTGTGTTTGTGTGTGTGTTCATGTGTGAGTGTGAATTGAGAGGGGCTTAAAACAAACAGGAAGCCAGTGTGCTCTCTCTCTCTCTCTCTCTCTCTCTCTCTCTCTCTCTCTCTCTCTCTCAGCATGGCTGAGCCCATCAAATGCTCTCTCCAAACAAAATAAATCCATGAACCTGCCACCACAAATGTTTCTCTCTCTCTCTCTCTCTCTCTCTCTCTCTCTCTCTCTCTCTCTCTCAGAATACCCATCTCTTCATCTCCTTGCTGAACTGCTGAAGTGATTTCCATGCCCAAATTTCTTTCCCTTAAAGTAATAGGGGGCATTTTGGCAAAAAAATGTCTCATTTACAGCACTCCCCACCTCACCACCACCTCCTTACTCCAAATCCTTCTTCCAAGATATTTGCTTCTTCAGTTTAGGCTGAAGCTGCACAGACGGCTTCTACTCTATAAGGAAGGCCTTATATTATACACTGAGACATTTGACGACAGACATCTACAAGAGCATTACTAAGCTCAGGTGTTAACGGTTAATGATTAGTTGTTGATGTAAAAATCATTTTCCCAATCTTTTGATGGAGGTTCAGCATTCCACAGATTGCAGTTCCACTGATCCACAGCTGAATGCTCTGGACTTTACACCTCTCCAGCCAGACCTTGGCATTGGGTGTGGTGACATTAGGCTGTGGCTAATGTGTATAATAATAATAATAATAATAATCGGTTTATATTAAATATATACAACTTTAAAAATGCTCTGCCCTACAGTGTTCTTACAAACAGGTATTTGAACACATTATAATTTATATGAAGCCATACATTGCTGTATGATGAAGTCTTATGAGATGTAGGTCCTGATAAAGTTCTATAAAGAGTTAACAAATATTTAACAGCAAACTGTGCAAATGTGTGTTTTGACAAATTAACACCTTAAATTGTCTCAGTGCTGAGCTGGTTCAGAGCCTGCTCTTTCTTCCGCTGGCGTGACTTTTTGGCTTTTGTTTCAGCCAGCCTGAGAGAGCTGCAGGACTCCGCCCCTCCCCTTAACCAGAAATGAACTCTCTCTAACCAATCAGGGAGTAGAGAGAAGGAACAGCTACCAGAGCCAAAACCAAGGCGGGGGTATCTGATGGCTCCCTGGTCATCTACGCATCTGATGAGAAATTACATCTCCCTCCTGCCTTCGTTTTAACTCAGCTGTTATAGTTCAATTAAGCAGAATTTGGAACTGCAGCTCTCTCTATGTTACTGTATCTTCTGTGTCTCATATAAAAGAACTTGCATGCTGCCTGTACTATTGGATGCACCGGGACTGAGTGTTTAACTGAGTGTCAATTAGATTGTATCCATGGGTTGCAGCCACATTGTTTTTGTTTGGCATGGGTGCCACATTGGGGACGGATTATCTGGTTTCAGAGCACAGCACTAATGTAAACAAATGGGAAAGTGACTAAATTTATCTCATACACAGTTCCTCTCCCTGGGCTGGAGAGGGTCTCACAACACTCAGAAGCATAGACACAAACTGCCTCTTTGCCTCAATGAGGCAACGTAATGTAATGAGGAGAAAATGACCATTCTATTCTGTTAGCCACATTAGCATTTTTGTCATAGGATCCAATGGAAAACTGTTAGCACGTCAGGCTCTAACGCATTTCTCCACTCTTCTGTCTGAATCTGAGTGAGTTATTCATACACAGATTATATATGAGCTTCAGTAACAGTCTTATTTTACTAGTGTTTTGTTTTAGTGTGTAAGAGACTACAAGTGCCAGCAATGTATTCCTTTGTATCAGTCTTTTCCCCCTGTTTACAGGGTAAATAATCTGATCCCACTGTCCCAGATTCTTTCAGAATATGTTTTTATCGTGACTGTCTGCTTAATTATTTCTCTGTTTTGGTTTACAATTTTATAAAGTAAATTCTTCTTTTCTAAAATTGTGAGTGATTAGTGAGAGATATTTCCATGCCACAGCGAAACAGAGACTGAAAATATTCCAATACACCCTCTGTAGAGCACAATTTCCATCATAAAATAACGGTTTCTGCACTCACATAGTGCACTGTATATTGAAAAAGTATTTTTAGTGAGTTATAAGGTTCATGTTTCCCTGTCGAAACATTGTCTAATTACTTTCTGGGGGCAGCTCCTCCACTGTGACAAACTAAACGAACAAAACTCTGTTTACAAATGTGACATAAATGAATGGGTCTGGGACCTATATTAATTTTTCTTTAATTTTAACTTCTATACGAGGACTTTTTGAGTAACAGTAGCTCCCCAATATGGCAGCTACAATACACAGTGACAGCAGTTGCTGTATTATTGTATTCATTAAGTATAAATATGTATTACATCAACTATTTCATAAGACAAACACTCAACACTTCTTCTCAACATATTTTTCCATTTCAAAATAAGAGCCCCTACAGCATTGGATGATGACATTATTATAAAAACATTGTTGACGGAAAAAGACTTGGCCCGAAGACGTTTCTGGAAATGCACACAGACATGTTGATGTGAACAGACTGTCATTTACTTATTATTTTTTTCAAATAACTTAAAAATATCAGTCATTTGTCACTGTGTGCTGTGTAGCTGTAGCACACCAAGCCTACGCATGTGGACATCTGTGAGTGTGAAGGGGTAATTGCCCATGTGGAGTTCATTTTCAGCACCCCCTAAGGCCTGAAGAGCTGATATGATTGCCCCCATCCCTGCAGGCCAAACGCCGGCCCCAGTGCAGTGTCCCTGTGCTGTCCTACCAGAGACTCTCTATCAGATCAGACTGGAGCAGAAACCTGAGAGCATCAAAGAGCTCAAATCAATCAGAGGCTCAGAGATAAGACTGGGAGAGTTTCTTACTGCCAGCAACTGCCATCAGGATTGCAGCTGAATCACAGTCCCTCTGCACTGAGAGTGTGTATACACACACACACACACACATACACACACACACATGTATTTATATAGTGTCTGGACATGTGCTAGTAGATACCATTAGAGACACACACACATACATCAGTCACAAGACTAAAGCCACTGGCTGTTAAAGACCACTGATTATCTCAGTTCAGTGCCACCTGTCAAGAGTTGAGACATTAGGCAGTAAATCAACAGTGTTTTTAGTTGGAAGCAAGAAAAATGAGGAATCTTTAAAGTCTGAGTGACTTTGACCAAACTGTGATAACTGCCAAACTGTGATATTTATGTTTATATTTATGTTTTTATTGTACATCTTTAACCGATTTTGATAAAAGATTAAAAAAAAAACCTCAGGAACCTTTTGCCTTTAAAATATATGAAAAAGGGTACACACATGACAAACTTTCTGTCTGCTCAGCCTTCACCCTCCTGATCACCACTGTAGCAATCACTGATAACTATCACACTTATCAGTTAGACACACACATACACACACAAACTTTATCACACTTACTGCTTCCTCATTTCCTCCTACTCTACCACCTTCCCTCCATGCCAACCCCCCCCCCCCCCCCCCGTCTCTCTCAGAAGGCTAAGGCTCTCCTCTGCTGGCTCAGCAGCAGTGATTTTTGTTGTTGTTTTTTTCGTTACTGGGAAGTCGGCCATAAGTTAGACCTTAAGCTATTTTTTTTGTTTTCCTGCTGCACCTGTTAAATATAGATACTTGACATTAAGATTTGCTATTGGACTGTAATGTCAGTGAATATGTCTTCACTGATAGAACCATGAGCTCTAAAGTGTACATATCCATTTTGTGTCCAAAGCTTCTGAAATATGTAGCAGTACAAACAGTGTGAGACACAACAGTCTGGAACTGTCTGTTAAGGAAGAAGAATTAATTTTGAAAATAAAAGGACCAGGTACTGAAGAATACATTACAGTGATACCTTGACCTACAAGTTTAATTCGTTCTGTGACCGAGCTTGTAACTCAATTTGATCGTAAAAAATGTTACATTTCCACATAAAAATGAATCGAAATGCTATTAATCCCTTCCAGTCCTCAAAAACCACACCGATTTTTTGTTACATTTTTTTAAATAAGAAAAATGTACTAATGACAAAAATAACAAAACATGTATAAAAATGCATAATATAATATATAATAAAAGTAAATGTGAAGAAATAAACTGGTTCTATTAAGTGTATTTACCTTGAAGCTAAGATGAAGATGCTGGCGGAGGTGGAGGAGATTGGCGGAGATTTTTTGGGGGGAATTTTTTTTTTTTCATGCTCTGTCGCTTAACTTTTCTCTTGTGTTAGGGCTTTGACCGACCTGTTTTAGGTTTTAAATGCATACAAGTGCTCCATAAATTTGTTTATTGAATCAAGACTTTGTGACTTTGTCAGGAACTTCTATTTAAACAAAATAATAAAACATTTTTTTACTAAATTATAAAATGCTCTTGTTAAAACTATGGCTTTTCTGTTGTTAGGGTCAATTTCGACCCAGGTACAATTTCAAATCAGAAAACAAAAACAAGTGCCCCATCTGGAATCATAAACACACTATACACCACCAGCCTACAGCTGGCTCCTCCTACAACCACTCGAGCTTCAGATAGGGGCTTCTATCTTTGTCTGTTTCATAAAACAAGGAAGGACAGACATGTCCAGACATGTAAGGCCCAGTCAGTTTAGAGTTTGTGTTTTGTAGAATATACAGTACCCCCAGTTTACAGTGAGCAACAATGAACAATTAAAACCAATCCTTTCATGGATAAGGAAGAATAACAAGGTAAACAAAAGGTAAGAAACAAGTTGGTTGATAATTAATTGTTTTTTGGGGGGTCTTATGGCTGATTTAAGACATGGGTCAAGACCCATTAATATAAGAGATGGTAACAGAAAGCTAGCACAAGAGGAAGGTTAATTTACTCGCTACACAGTTAATGCTACAATGCTTACAAAAAAAAAAAACAGTGATACAACAGAGATATTTATGTGGCAAGATAACCAAGTGATCGCTCTCTCGTAACTCAGATCTCGGCTCACAACATAAAGCAAAAAAATATAATATAATAATAATAATAATAATAATAATAATAATACAACATGGCCAAAAAAATAATCTGGCACATCAAAATAAAGAGCATCCTGAAATCCTGAACAGACTTTAACAATGCATGAGGATTGGGTGAAGCGAAAAAAACTAAACAGAAACAAAACAAAGGGACACCCTTTTGTTGAGCACATGCTCAAAAACATAAAGCCAATTACTGCCTCTCACTCTGAGGGAGATGGAATGAAGTGGGTTAGGTTGCTCTGGCTATTTGGCTCAGTGTTGGAGCAGCAGATGGACGGAGCTGGAGCACGTCCCTCTACAGGGAGGGGCCGGCAAAAAGGGCCAAAAATCTTCACCCAGAACCAGCCAGGAAGTCCCTGCCTTCAGATTAGTACCTGACAAATGTCTCTGCTCTCTCTCTCTCTCTAACTGTGGTCTTCATTTCACCAGTTTATCTAATGACCTCATATCTTCATGCCAAGCATTTTTAGCCAGAAATGAACACAGGTTTAACAAGCCGTAGACAGACGGATCTGTCTTCTTCAATCACAAAAGCATTCCTCTTTGTTGGAATATCTGATTGTGAAGTTCGACTGAGTGGGAAAAGTGCTTTGGTGTTTCCCACCCATTCGAGCAGACAAATTTCCAACTCACACACCCGACTATTCAAACTCTGGCATTCACCACTCAAAAGCCATGGTTTCTCATTTACATTTACAGAATTTCTCTATGCATTCAGAAAATGTCCTCAGCTAGTTTAGTTTACAGAGGCCACAGTCCAAAAAAAAACCTTCAAATTGAAGCTGCCAAATGCAAAAATCACTACAAATCCCTAGCTAGGGATTTCGCAGTACACACCTGAATGTCAAATCAAGTGAGACCTAAGTATAACTGTAGGCGTTTAATAAGTGCAAGATAAATGCTGATTTATATACCCTAGCCATGAACCATAAGTGGTCATCCATAACCACACCAAGACTTTGTGCTTCTGTAGGTGGAGTGACCAGTGGGTCTTTAAGGAGATTCTGTGGCGAGATTGTGGTGAAGACCTGTTGTTTCATTGGTTGAGTTTCAGGTGATGGGCTGCCGTCCATGATGAGACATCAGTGAGACAAAATAAAATTACTTGACTGTCATAGGCATGGCAGTGTATAAACGAATTGCTCACCCACTCAAAACCCAAAGATTGCCTACCCAAAATCCATGGTTAATCCAGCTGCTCCAGTGGCGATTGCTCTAAGACTGCAAGGGAAGCTCAGCTTCCCCTAAAATGTAAAAAATAAGTGATCAAATATATACTGTTGTGTGTACATGTCATTGAATAAATATGCACTACAACGCGATTATTTTTTGTTCAGAATCAGCTTCTTATCACTGGTAAAGACGCGGCTTTCCTCTCAATCATTCCCGCAGCCTCACAGTGATTTAAACAGTGAGGACGCTGAGCGTCCGCAGTGTTCAATTGCGAAGCAGCGAAGTGCAGCGAAACGAGACGAGTCATTGGATAAATGCTGGGCTTTGTCCCGCCCATCGGACGCTCCGCATCTCTGGGGGTCTATGGGGCAGTGGGCTGGCCTCGGCTGGCCCGGACGCTCAGCTTCTGCATGATGATTGGATGATCTGTCTGAGGCTGAATCCCTTTTTGATTGACAGCGAAATGAGTGAATCAGCGATCCTTTGGTGTAAAGATCCGTGGGAGCACAGGCGGACACACTTCACATGGGCCAAGGCCGTTTAAGCAGCCTAGCTCTGCTGGCCATTGAGAGGACACTAGTCAAGTCCCTGGAAAAGACGCCTTGTTGGTACGACAGGGTCACAGATCATTTTCTTAAAAAGAAACGGAGGGTAGAATTTACTTATAAATAATCCGACACATTTTATGATGTAGGCCGAAATTGAGCTTCCCCTCCTTGAAAGACCAGCATCTGCCACTGAGCTGCTCACCCACCCCACACCTGCAGATCTCCCAAACCACCCGCCCCATACCCACAGATCTCCAAAATCACCCGCCCAACACCCGCAGATCTCCAAAACCACCCACCCCAAACACACAGATTGGCAAAACCACCCACCCCAAAACAACAGATCTCCAAAACCACCCACTCCATACCCACAGATCTCTAAAATCACCCGCCCAACACCCACAGATCTCCAAAACCACCCACCCCAAACACACAGATCGGCAAAACCACCCACCCCAAAACCACAGATCTCCAAAATCATCCACTCCATACCCACAGATCTCCAAAATCACCCGCCCAACACCCACAGATCTCCAAAATCACCCGCCCAACACCCACAGATCTCCAAAATCACCCGCCCAACACCCACAGATCTCCAAAATCACCCGTCCAACATTCACAGATCTCCAAAACCACCCACCCCAAAACGACAGATCTCCAAAACCACCCACCCCAAACACACAGATTGGCAAAACCACCCACCCCAAAACCACAGATCTCCAAAACCATCCACTCCATACCCACAGATCTCCAAAATCAGCCACCCTACATCGGCAGATCTCTAAAGCCACCCACCCCAAATACAAAGATCTCCAAACCACCCACCCCAAACCAGAAGATATCCAAAACCACTCACACTACACCCACAGATTTCCAAAATCACCCACTCTGTAGATTTCCAAAAGCACCCACCCACCCCACATCCACAGATTCCCCCTCACATATTCAGGTCAGTGTTTTGTGTTAAAAATAGTTACCTCAAAGTGCACCAGGAGTCAAAATAATTACAAATGCTTTTAGTATCAGTAGAAAAGGATGAGCAGGTGCACACGTACTGAAGTGAAAGCAACACGGTTTGACTCAGAGAGACAAATTACTGTAAATGTCATATGTCTGGATCGTTTGTAAGTCTGAACAATTTAATTACTTCAGACTCTAATGTCGGTGAAGAATCCCATTATAGAAACTACTTCTATTACTTTCAGCTTTGGACAGAGATAACTCTCTCTCTAACTCTCTCCCTCTCTCCCTCCCTCTCAAACTCAGTTCACTGTCACCTCTGCGTTCACCAATATATTGCTTTCATTGCCAGACGCAGTTGTCAAAACTCTAGAGGCTCTACAAAGCCATGAAATTAATCATGCCACATGTCACTACTCCACTGGGAACGAGAATGAAATTATACATGTGAGCTACATCCATGCCTGCACACACATGACAAAGCACTTCAAAAGCAAAACATTTCTCTGCATTAGCTTCATGCCGTTTTGTGATGTTATGTCTAGATAGAGCATGGTGTTCTCATTATCATTACAGCTGGCTAGATACTGGCATCTTCCGTAAAGATGTGTGAAGATGGTCATAGAAGAAGTGTTGTCACAACGAGCCCAACCTCACACTGAAAAGATGACAAAAATTGTGTGTAGTCTAACTAAATAAAACCTTTTATCAAGAACATTTCTAACAATCTCATGAGTGTCACAGTTATTGACTGACAAACAGAAATAAATGAGAAGATTAAAACAACCAGAGCTGTGGTGAATCAGCCTGGAAGAGGAGGCATGCTTAAACACAATGAGGAGGAATATTAAAGTGGAAATCAATAGTTGAGAGATCATTAATGGAGATTAGCAGAAGATGGTAGAATTCTGTCCAAAATTAGTACAAAGAAAAGAAGCATCACAGATATTCATTGTATTTATATATCTTGACAATATTATCTATATTAAGCCTCCATCCACTGTTGGGGCTGTTTTGCTAAATCTACAATCTCTCTTGCTCTCTAACATTCGCTAATGTAACGCACATTAAATAAATATCAACAGAAAAAAAGTGAAACAAGTCGTTTTTCCATCTGTTACATTTTTGCAAATAAACTTCAGATGGCGTAGGCTTTCCGTCACCAGGGGAAGCACCGGAAGGAGGGAGAGGGTGGGATCTGAGTTGGTTCTTGCTTTGATCAGAATTGCTCTTACAGTGGTTTGATTTAATATTTATTTGTTGGGGCGTCTGTGACTTTTCTGTGGTTTAGAGCTTGTTCTTAATGTTCTGAGTGCAAAGTGCTGTGTGGTCTCTGACTTTTGCGCAGTGCTGTATGTGTGTACTGTAATCAGCACATGCACTAAAATAAGAAGCTTGGGTTGTGGTGTGAAAACAGAGCAGTCCTAATACATGGAGAGGAGAGAAGAGGAAGGAGAGTCGGGGGGGAGTCCATTAAAAGCCTGCGGTCGCGGGGTCAGTTCGGGGCTCTTATGGGTGTGTTTTTATATGAAAACGCCTTTTTCATTGGTCTAACTTTTCCTCGTATTTTGACAATATTTGGGGTTTTTTTGCTAATTTTGGGCCTATTCCATTTAGGTTTTTTAGTGCATATTTTCATATTTCTCAAAAAACTTGGTGGATGGAAAACACGCTTCTGTTCTGTTGCTAAAAACTGTTGTGGAAGAACATTATACAGAAGTCAGGCTTAGGGTAAAGGTTAGGGCTTGGGTGGGGTGAAGTGAAGGTTTAAGCTGATTTTTCACGATGGGTAAGCATCAGAAGTTCGCGTGTACATTTTGTACACATTGTAGGAATCCTGGGAATGTCCTTGTAGTCAAATTTGTACAAGTTCACACTGAGACCAGGCTGCTTTTAGGGCAGTGGGTAACTGGGGTTAATTTCACCTCCAAGCTGTTAGTGCAGTGTAAATAGTGAGTGGGGAGAAAAAAGATTCTTTGCTCTGTATTTCCCAAACTTAATAAGCATTATGGAATTACGGAATTAATTATTACATGGAGGCTGGCACAAAGTAATAAATGCAGGGGTGGCAGTAAATGTGACATTTTTTTATATGTAAAAGATAAAGAATATTACTCTTAATTTACTTCAGATAAAGAATTTTTATCCCCATCTTATCCAATAAATATGGAGATTATCGTATTTTAAGTGGAACCCTCTTAACAGCATAAAAGAACAACAAAAAAAGTAATAAAACCCTGCAATTTCTCCAACTCGGTGGTGCGTAAATTGCCAGACTGATGTGTTTTACTAAAATAAATAAGCACAAATGAATGAAAATATAAATGCATGACAACAATACAAGAAAGAAAGGGAGGACAGAAAATAAAAATGAGTTTGATCCATTATTCAACATTGGATTTCAAATTTTATTACTTTCACTTACATTAACTCTGTTAGAAGTCTCTAATTAAAAGCGACATTTTCATTAAACGCTGAATGACTTTCCTTCTGTGCGATTTTTTCAGATGGAGTTTGTGCAAAGGAAGTCATTTATAGTGATTCAGAGCAGCATTAAAACAGCAAGAGTTAAGAGTTTAATGGCCAAGGACATAGCACACTGATTAAAAGCCCATTAGAAAAAAGTCATTGTGACTGTCCACAGTGTAGTGTCACAGTGTTTTTTTTTTTTTTCAAATCTGAAGTTGTTATTCTGTGGCTGTCTCATTTCAGGTGTAATAAAGCTGAACCTGTGTCTTGCGTTCCATTTGTGACAGTAAAAGAGTCGAGGTGGAGGTGTGTGTGCGAGAGTGTGATGGGAATGACTAAGCGTTTTTCTTTTTTGTCCCTTTGCTGGACTGCAGGGTCGACTAGCTCCCATTGTGACTCAGCACTTCCTCCATTAATCTGCTGTAATTACGGCAATAGAAAGTCATCTCGCCGTAGTGCCCTTACCCCATCTCGTCTCTGATTGAAAATTACAGCGGGAATTACGGCCGGCTTGAGATGAACTGAACCGCTGGCCTCACAGAGTCATATCCTCCAAAACCGAGGTGAGTCACGCACGGTAAAACAAAGCTAACAACCACAAAGATCATCTCATAATGCAGGCCCAGGACGCCACGCTCCAATACTCACTCATAAAAACACCTCCGTTCTCGGCTTGTCCTTTTCAAGGCTGGCACATCGCACTGCTTGCCTTTGGGATTGTAAGAATAATATTCTAAAATCAATTATCTGTTGTATTTCAGGAAGAAAGCACAGATTTGAATATAGAAAAGTCCATTGGCGTGTCCAGAGCTAGAGCTCCTGAGTGGCCTTTCCAAGGTTTGCTCATTCTCTCTCCATCATTCAGTGTGATACTAGCTGATCTCGACGTCTGTTAGTGGACATCACAGAACTGAGCAATTAGTGCAATCCTCCGAGTGTGCTGAGCTATTCAATGACATTAAGTTAGTAGCAGTTTGAAAACATTTGGTGGCTGGCTTCACATGTTTCAGAGGAAGCATGTGCTAGCCTTCTCTCTCTCTCTCAGCATGCTCACATCGTGTGAATGGTGGATTTCTAGCAAGTGGGTAAAAATAACATTGAAATTATTTGTAACAGGAAATAAGCAAATAGCTACCAGCTGTGACTAGCAGTGCATTCTTTAGCAGAAGCCATATTTACAGTGATTTTCCACAGGGATGACATCCACAGCTAAATCTGGGACAGTTGAATTGAACTCTAAAGCCTGGCCCACACTACAGGATAATGGGTCCGATTCTGAGACCGATTTGCTCCTCCCAACAATCGTAAGAGATCTGATTTTAGTTATATCAAATTATGATTGTAAATTATACATACTAAATATTCCGTATTTACAATTCAGAATCCTGTAGTCTGAGGTGAATGGCGATTATCGGGTGTGAAACGACACATTAACGTCAGTTCTGAGAGCCTGTAAACTGATGAGAATTGAACTGGGGTTATCAGTTGGGTATCTGTTGCTTTCTGTTTCGGACACAGCCCTAGTTTGTGAGGAACTCCTGTGAGTTCTCGGGATGTAGCATTTTAGGAGAAACTCCCATGAGGTATTGACGAGTGGAGCTATCTTTTGTCTGTGTGTGTATAATCGGGAAGATTGTGGTGTTTCATTCAGGGTGGATCGCGTAGAGTGGGGACTTTGAGGACTAACAGCGATCAAGCACAGATACGTTTGTGAAAAATGTCTTTATGTGTGGGTTCTCTCACATTTTCAACATCGGTTAGGAATTTTAAAATCCTGCAGTGTGGGCCAGGCATAAGAGAGGAGTTCTGTCTGGGTTCAGAATCGGTGCAAAATTGGGGTTATCCAAATAGTTTTTTGTTAAATGTACACTCCCCCTGTGCATTCAGTACCATCTCCACTGGCTAAACGGAAGAAGTGAATGTAGCAGAAAGTAGTACCCTTCAGAGCTATAAATAATACTGTGGGTTCCTTTTAATTACCATTTAAACAGTAAGCTAACATATATAAACAATCTGTAACTTGAGAAAGGCTATGTGCAAAATCAGATAAAAAAAAAGTCATGTTTACTGTCCATGGCATATTTTATAGAAATTTGGGAGATGAATTTATTCATTCATTCATTATCTGTAACCCTTATCCAGTTTAGGGTCGCGGTGGGTCCAGAGCCTACCTGGAATCATTGGGCGCAAGGTGGGAATACACCCTGGAGGGGGCGCCAGTCCTTCACAGGGCAACACAGACACATTCACTCACACCTACAGACACTTTTGAGTCGTCAATCCACTTGCAACATGTGTTTTTGGACTGTGGGAGGAAACCGGAGCACCCGGAGGAAACCCACGCAGACCACACCAACTCCTCACAGTCACCCGAAGTGGGAATCGAACCCACAACCTCCAGGTCCCTAGAGCTGTGTGACTGTGACACTACCTGCTGCGCCACCGTGCCGCCCCGAGATGAATTTAAAACAAACTAAAGCCTTATGTTTAGAAAAACTAATTTAAGGCTTAAGACTTTTTAAGGATCTGCGGACACCCTGGACTGGACTAACGTTCTTTCTCACAAATAGATTTACAATGTTCCTACAAACCCAGTTTAAACTCAGTTTAATTTGTATATTCCATGATTTGAACATGGGGTTATGATTTTATATAATTGAGTGCACTCCATTTACCAGTACTAGCTCACCACGTCTATCACTGGATTTATGTATGGGCCCCTACATAAATTGGACACAGTCCATCTACAATGTAAAACAAATGTTCCTAGCAACTGCTGTGTCTGTCTTCATTGGAGACAAACTCTTGACTCCCTCCCTGTAATCCAATTTATCGCTTTTAGTCCAGGTTTGCTATGAGTCATTTATTAATGATGGACTCCACGTCCAGATGGCATGGTAGATGGATGGCAGATTCATGCAAAGATGGATGCATTGTTGAAAAGATAGCTCCATGCAATACGTTTGGAACAAGTTGGAGTTGCATTAGTGATCCAAAACAAATCATTCATCACCAATACCTCACTCAAGTTCTTCCAAAAAAACAACTTTATTTCAGAAGGAATGCTGGGTGAGGTGTTGTCCACAGATTTCTCGGTCATATAGCATAACTACCCTTTTTGAGTATGTGTGATAAAGCCTAAAAATCGTTCTGTTTCTGCAATCTTATACCATTCCGCTGCCCTGGGTAGTGTTTAACCCATCAAATGCAGTGCGGTAGAATTTTATGAGGGTGTTATCTGAAAGCTTCTGATTGCTTGCGCTCTTATCACTTATGCGAGGTGAAAACATCATCTAATGTGGCAAACACACACACACTACAGAGCATCCTCGCTATGGTGAGCAGAGTCAACATTACCACCTTAATAGCCCCGGCATAATGAAAACTCCTCCTGTTCTCATCACCTGGGCAGTGTGTATTTCTGTTTGTGTGTGTGTGTATACTGATGATGGGCTAATGTAGGCTAAGCCAGATCATTCAAAGACCCCTTAAAGCCATGCCATCACCCCCTCATTCATCTGTTTTATTTTCTACGGCCGAGCAAGTTCATTCCTTTAAAACTAACAGCAGGAACAGAACAAAGAAAAGACAGGCCCTTGTCACCATGGTTTTCCAAAGAAGAACAAGAAAAAAAAAGCAGCTTTGGGCATCAATCATGTTTTTCCCTTTCTCTCTCACTCTATATATCTTCCCCTCTTCCCTCTCTTCCTCTCCTTCACTCTATTCCGACACAATCTCTGGTCAATAGAGCTGGTAGCTGGAGTCAAACTTGCCGCATGTTGCTGTGGCGCATGGTTAAAGATAAATTGGCTGGGATGGGCTTGCTGCTGACAGGTTATATATCATGTGGATGTATTTGCTCTCCTCAAAGTTAGATGAGAAGCGCGGCGGTGAGACAGCTAAATACATCAGGAAATATAGCCAATACCATCTCCGGCAAGATGTATCTGCCAGAGTCCGACTCGCAGCAAAGTGATTAAGCCTTAACTCCAATCACTCAGGTGCATCTCCACGCTCTCAGAAGATCTCTCATAAATGCATTAAAGGCATTAGTTTCCTAATACGTCCGCCATGCCCCACACATATCGAACCGTGCTATATTGCCCATGAAGCATCGCTGAATCAATTTCATCTTCCTCAGCATTGTGTACAAAGCGCTGGCATCTGTATTAACCTCTCTATGCACTGAAACATTTCTCTTAGTTACAGTGTCTGGCAAAAGCATCGCCCCCCCACAAGATCATCTCATAAACGAGGCCCAGGACACTGAGCTCTGACACTCGCTCATAAACACACCTTCATTCTCCTGTCGCCCTCTACAAGGCAGGTGCATCATGCTGCTAGACATTAACCCCTTCAAAACAGCCAGAAAATACTATTTCTGAGAGTGTATTGTGAAACTGTTTGTGACATTGATCGCTAAAATTGAAATCAATCAATCAATCAATCTATAGACTAGGGGTGGCCTGGTTGAGCAACTAATGATGTTTCTGTCACAAAGCTCCAGGATCCCGCTCGGGGTGACTATGTGTTTGGTTTCCTCCAGTGCTCTGGTTCCCTCACAGGGTTGATTTGCCACTCAAACATGTCCATAGGTGTGAGTGAATGTGTGAGTGTGTGTCGCCCTGCAAAGTATTGGAGCCCCCTCCAGGGTGTGTTCCTGCCTTGCACCCAGTGATTCCAGGTAGGCTCCAGACCCACCGCGACCCTGAACTGGATAACTGATTACAGACAATGAGTAAATTAATGAATCTATAAACTGTCTAAACCAAACCTCACATTGTGTGGATACAGTATTATTGTGGCGCTTTTTCATTAATGGAACTCGAATGCAGTGAGAATATATTCTTCTAACTTGCCATTTTCAAGCTACTTAAATTTTAGGTTAGTTTTGGTTAAATAAAATGATAAAGAGTCAAATTACAAGACACAATTACAGTAAAAAAATTACAATAACAATACAAAACACAAAAGCCATTAGAAAAAACATTAGATGCAGAGCTTGTTACCTGTACCATAAAAGACCAGTGTAAACTGACAGAAACCATTTAATAGCTGGGTATTTCCAGCAGAGATATCATAGTAAACATAAAAGTCATAACTGAGATCCCACTCGTGAAGATTCCATGTATGAATCAGGTAAATTCAGAGTGCCATTTTCTGCTCTTCTTTTCAGCAGAAGATGGATTTGATCTGGAGAGTGGGTGCAACAAAAACACATCTGAAGCCATTCTAAAAGAGGGGGGACCTGGTGCCCCTGTTGCAGATTAAAAGTGAAAGTGTAGGTCTGTCCTGCCAGTTATTGATTGAGGCTCATGCTTGGGCACAAAATGCAGAGACCCCCGAAGCGCCCGAGGGCGAAGGTAGTCTGAGTGGGATGAAACCGGCTGAAAGTGTTATTGAGTCACCCCCCTGCTAACCCCAGCATCTTTGCCTCACTCCACCAGTCACCCGGGTTCACCTATAACAAGGACGGAATTGAATGGTAACCTTCACTCATGAAAGGAGATTGAGGATGAGGGACAAAAGGAGATAAAAAGATAAAATAATAATAAAAAGAAAACCATGTAGGAATGTCTTGGCGATGAGCTGAGGGAAGACCCGGTCATGGTTCTAGACGTTAATCTTCCAACAACCTGCTTGTTCCTTCACACTTCAGGTGCTTTCACAGGGTTTGGCTGTGAAAGAACCCAGAGCAGAACTGAGCAGGATCAATTTTATCCCTTTTACGATCCGCTCGGAGCTGCGATATTCCATAGGGGTGCTAATTTATTAAAGTCAAATGCTGGGGAAAATTCCTTGCCTTTCTTCCTGGTGCTTTGAGCACCATCACTTTCCTAATACTTTACATAGCCTCACATATATGAGTTTCTATCAGATGTCCTGAGGGCTTAAGCAGCTGATACTCCACATCTCCTTTCGGTTCATGTAATTAACACACATACGGTTAATTTTAGAACGTCTCTGAGCTGTAGGGCATAGTCTACATCATTTCATCTTCTGAACTAAGCTGTTAGCTATGTTCTGTCCTTTGAACTCAGCTGTTAACTTAACATGACTATTCTTAACATAGATTTAATTTCTAAAGAAATGTTACTTTCATCATGTTTTATTGAGGATGAGCTCTCTTTCCGTAGCTCAGATAGCAATATTTCAGATATAAATACTACTCATATCTTTGAAAACACTACTAGACGTCCGGGGTTGTTACTGCCCTTGTGCTGGGCAATATGCAATTATGTATAATCATAATTCATTTGTTATGTAATACGATTGACATTCCCATTAAATTCTTATATTGACAGACCCTTACAATTCTGTAAATAAATACCACATCAGAAAAAAGTCAACTAAATCTGCCTGCACGATGAGTTTATAACTTATATTTCACCTTCACGTTACCTACAAGTCATTATTTCTACCAGCTCGTTTTTACTGCTGTGCTATAATTTGTTGTGCCCTGGCTCCCCCATTTATGAGTCCTGATTCCTCTCAAGGTTCCTTCTTCATGCACTTGGGGGGAGGTTTCCTTGCCACTGTCGCCCTTGGCTTGCTCATAGGAGGCTTGGACCTGGATCTCTGTAAAGCTGCTTTGTGAATATTTTTATGAATAAAATATGATTTATTGTCTAACTTTCTATTGTAATGCATGTATTCATTATATGTACCTGATTATCCAGTTCGGGGTCGCGGTGGGCCCGGAGCCTACCTGGAATCAATGGGTGCAAGGTGGGAACACACCCTGGAAGTGGTGCCAGTCTTTCGCAGGCAACACACTTCTGAGTTGCCAATCCACCTACCAACCTGTTTTTTGGACCGTGGGAGGAAACCAGAGTAACCGGTAGATACCTATGTGGATACAGGGAGAACACACCAAACTCCTCACCGACAGCCACCTGGAGTGGACCTCGAACCCACAACCTCTAGGTCCCTGGAGCTGTGTGACTGCGACACTACTTGTTTGCCCCACCTTGATGTCCCAACATTCAAAATGAGATTTTAAATAATTTATTAATGTTAAAAAAGGCATATGAGCTCAATACATCTTAACTAACACTAAGATGCCATACAATGTCCTTCGGAATGTTTAGAAGAATGAAATAATTGACCAGATCTTGATCATATTTTATTCATTATTTATACATTGCCTTCATCCAGTGAGAAAGCAAATAACTTCAATAAAATACACGTTAGTTATCAACAAACTCAACACAGCATTCTAAAGTTTCAACTTGCTCCTGTAAACTAAGCATAATACATATGGCATGTCCTCTACAAAGGACAAATCTCATCACAGTTATCTCTTCCATTGCCCTTCAGTGGCACTGCATTCCTGGTAAATCCCTCTGTGGTGGAAGACCAGTTGGTGTAATCATTGTGTTAAGAATGGTCTTGAGCCCCTGCGGGATGGGGATTTCAGGCTAACCTTGGCCCCATCTAGAACACCAGAGCAGTGACCCACATCGATCTGCTGATGGGTGGCGTTTCGTAGGTCTCTGCGGTGGTGAGGGAATGGTACGGAGGTGGTGTCAAGGAGAGGTGAAGCTAGCGAGGCATGCTGTCATTAGCAAGTCATTACAGCAGCAAAGAGGACTCTGGGGAACTCACGGGCGTATCATTAGATTCATTTGGTAAAGTAAGGCATGATGTTATGGGCCCTCGGGTGCTGTTTGTAAAGGTTGGCATTGGGCGACACGTCCCTGTGCTGTCATGAAATCCCTGTCTTGGATTTACTCCTTTCTCCACTCTGACCTCCTCCTGACCCAAACCTGACCTGCTGATCACACATTATATATGTTTTATCTCAGCATGGCCATCGTGCTGAAAATGTGTGAACTGTTTTCACTGCAGGAGGTTCTCATTGCTCTCTTTTAGACTCTTTTTTCTCACTAAGAGCCCAACACATTCACAATAGCAGTTCACACAGTGAGCACCATAAAGGGTCTAGTTAATCTGATGATTTTATTTCATTATAGTGTTTAAATATTTCTCATTCAGTTTCCATTCTGTCACTAGGTGAGCTGTAGAAATGGATGATTTGATTGTCCCTACAAAATCTTACACTAGCCAGTGACATTAACTCTGATTATTCAATCATTTATTCATTCATCCATTGTCTGTAGCCGCTTATCCGGTTCAGGGTCGTGGTGGGTCTGGTGCTTGTCCTGAAACACTGGGCACAAGGCTGGAACACACCCTGGAGGGGGCGACCGTCCTTCATAGGGTGACGCACACTCACACCTCATTATGTGTTAACAGTTGTGCAGTATTAAAAAAGATATTTGTCTTTTATTTAACAAAAAAATGACCTAAAAATGTAATAAACTTAGTAAAATTAGTAAACTAAAAAAGTTAGAGGGCGGCACGGTGGCACAGCAGGTAGTGTCGCAGTCACACAGCTCCAGAGGTTGTGGGTTTGATTCCCGCTCCGGGTGACTGTCTGTGAGGAGTTTGGTGTGTTCTCCCTGTATCTGTGTGGGTTTCCTCCGGGTGACTGTCTGTGAGGAGTGTGGTGTGTTCTCCCTGTGTCTGCGTGAGTTTCCTCCGGGTGCTCCGGTTTCCTCCTACAGTCCAAAAACACACGTTGGTAGGTGAATTGACGACTCATAAGTGTTCGTAGGTGTGAATGTGTGTGTGAGTGTGTGTTGCCCTGTGAAGGACTGGCGCCCCCTCCAGGGTGTATTCCCGCCTTGCGCCCAATGATTCCAGGTAGGCTCTGGACCCACTGCAACCCTGAACTGGATAAGTGCTTACAGATAATGAATGAATGAAAAAAGTTAGAAAAAACATATTTGTCACTTCATTTGAGTTCTATCAATGAAAAAGCACTACTAAAGAATGTGCATAATTTTTTTAGATTAATGCTGTATACAAAATATGAGAGCTTTGGTTTAGACAGTTAATAGATTCATTCATTCATTCATTCATTGTCTGTAACCACTTATCGAGTTCAAGGTCACAGTGGGTCAGGAGCCTACCTGGAATTGCTCGGTGTAAGGCAGGAAGACACCCTGTAGGGGACACACACACACACACACGGACACTTTTGAGTCGCCAATCCACCTACCAATGTGTGTTTTTGGACTGTGAAGGAAACCAGGGCATCTGGAGGAAACCCATGCAGACACTGAGAGAACACTCCACTCACAGCGGGACTTGAATCCCACAACCCCCAGACCCTGGAGCTGTGTGACTGCGACACCTACCTGCTGCACCTCGGTTTAGAGATTGCTAAACTGATTCAGTGATAGCATTTTAATACTTTGTTTAAAAAAAATGTATATACATTGACAACTGTCACTTGTTATACTTCATGACCATCTTTTCTGACCCTTGTTTCTACACTCACTGTCTATTCTCTCAGCTCCACTGAACATACACGTACATTTTATAGTTATAGTTATAGCCTCCAACCACCCTGTTCTTCAATGATCAGAACCCTCAGAGGACCACCACAGAGCAAGTATGATTTGGGTGATGGATCATTCCCAGTGCTGCAGTGACACTGGCATAGTGGTGGTGTGTTAGTGCGTGTTGCACTGGTACAGTTGGATCAGACACAACAGTGCTGCTCGAGTTTTTAACATGACGTAATTTTTCGTCTGCTTGTGTGATAAAATTATTAACCATTACTTTATGAAACAATAAACACTGCCCAAGTTTTATATCATATTCTGTACAGTATTCCATCCCTGGTTTGCTAGCATTTAAATGTGTTTTCAATCTGGTCACACTCTGGAGTCCTGCTATGCACTCTAAAAGTGACTCTTTTGCTTTTGGGAAAGTAAAAAAAAAAAAAAAGCCAAATAAAATAGACTGGCGCTTACATCCAGCTGCCTCTGGCACTCATATTAGAGAGGCAGTGGGATTATGGTGTATGAGTGAAAACAGAATAGCTCGCGAGAACAGAAGCGTCTGGATGCCTGGGAATAACTACGTTAGACAGAAGGGCATAAAGGCAATTGAACTATTATTATAAGAACAACAAGCTGTGAGATACTGGCCAATAGGACACAAAGGGACCCAGTGCAGTAGGGCATTATTCAACATTACAGAGGACATTAGGCTGGAGCAGTTTAATCACTAGTACACAGGGCTCTGCGACCAAAGGCATGACAACAAGAGTGTGACCTTTATATTTTCTGCAATTAGGACTGAGGCTTTAGTGTTAAGAGCCGGCGTTTGAGCCGCAGGAGTTTGAGCTGCAGGCAGTGTGTGTGTGTGTTTGTGTGTATCTACTTGGTGTGTGTTTGAGTACACCATTAACCCCCACTACTACACCCCCACCCCCATCAGTGCACAGCAGAGAGGATTGTGGGAGTGATCCTGCCTGGCTCTTTACAGTGTTTAAACAGATGGGCCTTTCGGCTCAGACAGACAAACACGGACACACACACACACACACATACACACAAACACACACACTATTAAATGAGAAAAAGTGGCAGGGAGGAAAGGAAAATGCCCTTCGAGGTTCTACATGAGAGACACTGGCAGTGACAGAAAGAGTGTTGAAGGAGAGGGTGAAAGTGCGAGAGCGTGTGAGAGAGGGACTGAGTGAGAGAGAGATAGGATGATGGGGTAGGAACAGAGAGAGGAGGTGGAGAACATACTGAGGCAAACTGAATTGTAACAGTGAGAAGGAGAGAAAGAGGGAGGGAGATAGAGCAAGAGAAAGAGGTTGACAGAGTTGGAGGAAGTGATGACAGGCTAGAGACAGAGAGATGAAGACGGGGACATATAGAGACAGATTGGACAAAGCAGTTAGTGTGTGTGTATGTATGTGTGTGTGTGTGTGTGCGCATGTGTGTGTGAGCGAGCGAGAGAGAGAGAGAGAGAGAGAGAGAGAGAGAGAGAGAGAGAGAGAGAGAGAGAGAGAGAGAGAGCCTGCCTGATGACTCTCCATAAAAAAAATAAAAAAGATTTTAACAGATAATTTAACACTATCTGGTCACAATAGCAGCACTTTTAAAATGGACCACCTCACATACAATCTATTTAGGTTAAGCTTAGCTGTCCTTCCCCTGGAGTTTCTGGAGCACAACTCATATCTTGGTGAGAGAGATACAAACTTGTTTTATAGACTGTAATAACGTGTTGCCAACCGTCCCATAAAATATGGAATTGTCCTGTATTTAGACACTAAAAGATGAGCTCCATTTTGAACCAATACGGTGCTGACCTTCTGAGGTCACACTGTTAAGGCGATGGTTTGAGACAGAAACACGCAGCTCTCTCTCAGCTGAAGCGACATGGAGAGAGATTTGTCTCAAAATACTTTACAAATGCGTAAATGTTAATCCAAAAATTAAACACAAGTCACAGATATGTTTCACAGTTCACAAATGAATACAGCCCAATCTGTGTCTCACAGTCTGCAGTTTGTACAAACACAGTTAAATTCATAAATACATGTTTTTGGTTTTCATAGATAAAGCATAATTGTATGCAAGAAAAAAATACATTTGTTTAAATTTACATTGAATATATTTGTAAAATCTAAGTCTCGAATTTAAAATGTATTTGTAAATTGTTGGATCTGCATTTGTGGATCAAGTCACTCATGTATTTGTACAAACTGCAGACTGTGAGACACAGATTGGGTTATATTCATTCGTGAGCAGTGAAACATATTTGTGACTTGTGTTTAATTTGTGGATTAACATTTACGCATTTGTAAAGTATTTTGAGACTAATCTCTCTCCATAGAGCGAGGGGCAGATTCTCCACCGCTCCTAAACAGAGAACGCGCTTTTCATTGGTCGTCACCTTTTTAGCCAATCAGCCGCCAGAGTAATCTGTCTATTATTCTGTGCTACAGCCAATGGAGTCACAGTCCCTGCTACAGGGGGTTGTTTTTGTTTTGCAGCGGCGCTAATCTCTGCTTTCAGATGTTAGCACCAGGCTAATGTTAGCACCGTGTCCTGGATACATTACAGAAACAGAAACTAAAGGACTCTATTTCCGCTTCTCACACAGAAATACTATTCCACACTAAAAGTTGTGGAGCTTCTGAATAAACACAAACGGGAGCTTGTGTTCTGCTGAGAGACCAGTAGGTCCCCAAAATCGTTCACACTGCCCTCAATTCAACTGAACTGCACTGAACAGAGCTGAACAGAGTTAAATTGCACTGAACTGTTCAGAACCGAACTCCAGATTTATCCAAAGTCTATAAACGTTTCCAAAACTGCCAACGTTGACAGGAAAGTGCTGTTTTGACTGTGAAAATAGGCTGGAGAGGATTTACTGCGGATTTAGTATTACAACAGGGATATTTCATTTGACTTGCAGCAACCAAACTCTCTCTCTCTCTCTCTCTCTCTCTCTCTCTCTCTCTCTCTCTCTGTGTGTGTGTTCAGTTCAGCAGGAATATCTAAGATGGAGTATCTATGTATATTTGAAAAGCAGCCATGTGCTCTACCTGCAGAATAATCAAGAGCAGTCTCCACACGTCACGCACACTGTATCACGCTCTCTTTTTATGGCTGTATTTCCCTCTTGCAGCTGTACAATCATGTCCCGAGCTTCAGTGTCTTTATAACTCAGCTCTTCTCCAAGATCCCCAGCATTTCACAGACCACCAGGACCTTCACAGACCACGGAGCTGAAGCAAAACCATTCAAATAAAACATTTGCAAACGTTTCTCAAGTTCACTGAAAATTTTAGAACTTCTCACATTTTCCAGAAAAAAAAATCCTTAATTAAACCAAAAATAAATAAGGGCCCAAAATTCAGGTTCTTTCCCCTAATGAGAATCGCTGAGGGCAACATCATCAGGGAGAAAACAAGATGTGAAAGAAAATATCCCTATGAGCATGAGGAAGAAATACTATGAAGAGCCATGCCTCAAAAAGAAGGCTATCTATTCCAGTCAGTGGCACTGACATCAGTAATCTTATACAAACCTACTGTATATGCGTACATTTGTATGGATATGTTCATGTTTTTTGAAGAAATATGCTTTCCAGGTAAATTAAATTGTGATAACAGCAAATCAATTAGACTTTTACTGAGTAGTTAGAGAATCCATCCATCAGTTCCTAACTTAATGACCACCTCCTTGTTTCTACACTCACTGTTCTCTGAGCTCCACTGACCACACAGGGGAGCTTTGTAGTTTTATAATTAAAGACCGTAGTCCATTTGTTGATGTGTACTTTATTTTTTCCCCCTTTCACCCTCTTCCTCAATGGTCAAGACCCCACCAGGACCACCACAGAGGAGGTAAGGTTTGGATGAGATCATTCTCAGCGCTGCTGTGACACTGATGCTGTGCTGGTACAGGTGGATCAGGCACAGCAGTGCTGCTTGAGTATTTTTAACACTCTGTCCAGTCTGAGAAACACCTACCACACTACCCATAATGTAGATGTAAAGTCAGAAACAGTAGCTCATCTGATGCTGCACCATTTATCTGTGTTGGTCATCCTCTAGTCCTTCATCTGTGGACACAGGACACTATTGGCTGGCTGTTTTTGGTTGTTGGACTGTTCTCAGTCCAGCAGTGACACAGCAATTTAAAAACTCTAGCAGCACTGCTGTGTCTGATCCATTTGTATTAGCACAGCACACAAAAACACCACCACCACCACCACATCAGTTAACCTTGCAGCGCTGAGAAAAATTCACTGGGGTGGTCCTGTTGAGGTCCTGACCATTGAAGAACAGTGTGAAAGGGGGCAAACAATGTATACAGAGCAGCAGATGGACTCCAGTGTGTAACTGTAGAAATATAAAGTGCTCCTGTGAATAATGGAGCTGAGACAATGGACAGTGAGTGTAGAAACAAGGAGGTGGTCAATAACGAGCTGTTTGACAAACTAAGTAATTACCTGATTACTTACTGACTGTTAAATGGACTAATTATGTAATTAATGAACAAGCCAATTAAAGAATCACTTGGCTAATAACCTAATATACAAACTAAATATCTTACAAGCCACAATGTCAGAGAGAAGTATAACACTCTGCTTTGACAGCCACAATGAAATAAAACCAAGCACATGTTTTGATGTTCTCATTCTGCGTTTCAACCCATCACCATATTGCAATAAAGCTGTTGTTATGTAGCTAGTTAGTTATATGAATGACTGGCCAGCATCCAGAGAAATTTATCAGCATTTCTGTATGTAAATAATTTTGGGCTGAGGCAGAACAGCTGGCCGCTGCGTGTGTAAGGCTGTGGCAGTGATTAGGATCATATGGCAGATGTGCGGCAGGGAAATTCTTAGTGAAGTATCACTCAAACGGGACAGTGGGACAAAGGGAGGGGAGGGGGTGGAGCCCCTCATCTGCACACCATCAGCGCTGCCAAAGCTCTGGCATCAGGAAGTGCCTTCACAGTGAGACACGGAGCTGCGGTGTGTGTCAGACTAAAGGGAGACAAAAGCGGAAAACACTGATCAAAGCAGAAAGTGAGGTGTGATTGGCTGACGGCAACGCTGGAGCTCCAGACTCATGGAGGAACTTCTCCTACGCTAAAGTTCAAAAGTGTGGAAACACCAGTCATATTCAGTTTTCAAGGGAAAGTCCACCTACGGTGGCACAGCAGGTAGTGTCGCAATCACACAGCTCCAGGGACCTGGAGGTTGTGGGTTCGATTCCTGCTCCGGGTGACTGTCTGTGAGGAGTTGGTGTGTTCTCCCCGTGTCTGCGTGGGTTTCCTCTGGGTGCTCCGGTTTCCTCCCACAGTCCAAAAACACATGTTGGTAGGTGGATTGGTGACTCAAAAGTGTCCGTGAATGTGTGTGTGTTGCCCTGTGAAGGACTGGCACCCCCTCCAGGGTGTATTCCCGCCTTGTGCCCAATGATTCCAGGTAGGCTCTGGACCCACCGTGACCCTGAACTGGATAAGCACTTAAAGACAATGAATGAATGAGAGGAACTAAGGGTCAATGTCTACAAAGCAAAATACAACCTTTTTACTGGCTATTCAAGATGACCAGTGGAGCCTCATTACAGGTTTTCTAAGTCAATTTGGTTCTTTTCTTTGATCATAATTGGAATTCTTAAAACTGTTCATTCAATCTTCACATCTCCTTGTCAGTTGTGCACATCATAATAGCATTTCCCATTGTGTTTCAAATTTTGCAAATGCTTTTGTACATTCATGCAAATGGTAATGTACAATTGTCGGCTGTTTTTTTTGCATTATCAATTGCTTATGTTCATCAAAATGTGTTCTACTGATTGTCTGTTGGGCGGCACGGTGGCACAGCAGGTAGGCGTCGCAGTCACACGGCTCCAGGGACCTGGAGGTTGTGGGTTCGATTCCCACTCCGGGTCTGTGAGGAGTTGGTGTGTTCTCCCCGTGTCTGCGTGGGTGACTCAAAAGTGTCCATAGGTGTGAGTGAATGCGTGTGTGTCTGTGTTGCCCTGTGAAGGACTGGCGCCCCCTCCAGAGTGTATTCCCGCCTTGCGCCCAATGATTTCAGGTAGGCTCTGGACCCACCGTGATCCTGAACTGGATAAGCGTTTACAGATAATGAATGAATGAATGAATGAATGATTGTCTGTTGAATCGTCTTACCCTCCAATACATTTAGGCTTTAGGTCGTTGCCTAGGTCATTACATGCAAAAGTGCTGAACATGTCATTATCTCTCAGGCATAATCTGTACATTTCTATGAAATCTTTTTGGTAAATTTTGGCAATTTATCCTAAATTGTGAAAAGTGAAGAAGGGGGATTTGTGAAGGTTTAGATCACCCAATGCTCAAACAATAGGTTAGAGGTGCATCTCATGAACCTTCAATTAACAAACATATATATATATCCATCCATCCATCCATCCATTATCTGTAACCGCTTATCCAATTTAGGGTCGCGGGGGGTCCAGAGCCTACCTGGAATCATTGGGCGCAAGGCGGGAATACACCCTGGAGGGGACGCCAGTCCTTCACAGGGCAACACAGACACACACACATTCACACCTACGGACACTTTCGAGTCGCCAATCCACCTGCAACGTGTGTTTTTGGACTGTGGGAGGAAACCGGAGCTCCCGGAGGAAACCCACGCGGACACGGGGAGAACACACCAACTCCTCACAGACAGTAACCCGGAGCTGGAATCGAACCCACAACCTCCAGGCCCCTGGAGCTGTGTGACTGCGACACTACCTGCTGCGCCACCGTGCCGCCCCATATATATATATATATATATATATATATATATATATATATAGACACCAAACATTGCAGTGTCACAAAGTCTCACAATGGAAAGACAAGGCCGTGAGCAGGTGAACAGCCGAGAAGGGGGGTAAGGTTACGTGGAGGAAGGCTGAGGGGACAAAACAGAGGAAGAGGTAGGAAAGTTCAGTGTGACGTGAATGAAAACGTGGCCCAACAGAAAGGAGCATCTGGACGTACAGAAAAGAAAGCGCTATAATTCCTAAAGTTGTTGTCTGAGGTTGTTTTGAATGTTTAGAGTGTGTCTTATTTACAAATGTGTAAAAATAAATGTCTTATTTTTCTTTTGTGTTATCGAGTGCTGTCAAACAGTCGTCGCTTTTCTGAATTTCTGTCTGATATTTTGTCAATAAATTGCAGTGTGAACAAAACTCCAGTCCAATTTCCTGCAGTCAGTCTCCCACATACACTCATGTATAAATGTGTGTTCTGTGTAAGTTTGTATTTTGTGTGTAGCATGTACCATTTCAACTGCGTTCTTTAATCAAAAGCTTATTTAATTTACATTAGAACATACTTACAGTGTACACTGCACTGACAACATGTCTAAGTATATTGACTGCCTTGTTCATAGGCAATGACACACAGAGTGATGGCACTGACAAGTTGATTGACATAAACATTTGCTTTTGAGGCAAAAACAAAGAATACTGAGCGAGGTACGTGCTTTTGCAGGTATTCCATTGAGTTTTGCTGTTTTGAGAAATGCATTTGTTGTGATGCCAATGTAAATCATGATGTGAGAAATGTACCAAATCGACTGAGAAAAACTGTAATACTCCTTTGCCACCAAAAACTCACAGCAGTTTCCAGTCTATAGCCTTCTCAAAAGAGTAGAGGCTATTGCTGAAGCAAACAAAGAACAAAAGCTCTACTGATAACCCTTATTTCAGAAGAACTGGTGCACAGACAGGTGTCCAGAAACTGTTGTCCATGTACTGTACCATAACAGTCTGTTAACTTTGAATCCCCCCGAGGTCGGATCCTCACAGCCCTACTCTGAACCGATGTGTGCTGTCTCTCAGTCCTGCTGTCCAGACACTGTGTCCTGAGGGGGTAAACCAAACGCTCCCACGAGCTTCCATGACATCACATCTCTGCAGCGACCTGCTGGATGAGCCAATCGTGAGGCAGAGCAGCAGGGGACTTCACGGGACTTCCCAAGAGGAGGATTGACCACCAGCCGGGCAGTACAGGGACAGATGGTGTGACAGAGAGTGCTTTGCTATATAATCGATCTTTCTCTTGCCATCATTTTCTTTTTTTCTCCTTTCTTTCACTCCATCTCTCCTTTTATCTCTGTCATATTCCTGTCTATCATTAACTCCGTGCTTGTTTTTCCATATTCTCTCATGTTCTTTGTCTTATCTCTGTCCCTGTTCCCATTATCTTTCTCCAGCTCCCTTCTTTCTTTCTTGCCCCCATTTTAACAATATCCCTCCCCCTCCCTTCTCTGTCTCTAATACCATACACATCCCACCCACTCCCCAACTCTCTATCTCTCTAAATACAACATTTAATTTATGTTGACGTATGAATATGATGGAGAAAAAATACCAGAATTAATAACAAGCCTTGGTTATGATTTATTCAACTCAGGTTTCCTGATTTTTGTTCATGAGATATTTAACTTACTCATCAACTTCCTGTGTTTCAACACAGAGGTATTTCAGATAGTGGCTTAAAAGACATTTTTTCATTTCTGGTTGAAACAAATAACAGGGGATTTGAAGAGGATTTTAAAATGGCGCACACACACCTCATAAAAAACCAATAACACAAGATAAAAAGCTTTTAAAAATTAAAATAATTCTTAGAATGTAATGGGGGGGGGGGGGGGGGGGTTACAGAGAGATTGTGTGTGTGTGAGTGTGTGTGAGAGAGAGAGAAAGAGAGAAAGGAGATGAATATTAATGAACAAATAAACAAGTCCTTTCACAAACCGTCTGAAATCATCGGCCCTTTCAAAGCACAATAAGTTCAAGCTTCACAGCATCAAAACTGAAAGCGTGAACAAAGCTGACGTCGGGTTTGACTGAAAACCAAAGCCAATGTTGGAGTGTACTGAAGAGTGTGTGGCAGCATGTGTGTGGATCAGGTGACACAGCCAGCCCCTCAGGGGATACTTCAGAGTCAATACTTCACATTCTCTAGATAGCATCATATAGCTCTCTCCCACTCACTCTGTTCTCCTTAAAGGCATCGCAGTGATCGCAAAACCTGCTGATTCTCCTTTTCTCTTCGCTGCGGGATGTCTGTGAAATACCTGTCGTACAGATAGAGCATAGGAGAATTAAGTCTTGTGCAGTAAACAGAGCTCTAACACTCATTGTGAGGTAGTGTGTGTGTGGGATGCTGTTCAAATAACACACACACAAACACACAAGACTTTGTTTTCCTGTTTTTGTGGGTTGTTTCCATGGTGTATTACTGTAGACTGTGTGTTACCGTGAATTATTTTATAAAATTATTTTATTTTATGGCTAAAGTGCTTCAACACATTCCTTCAAGAGTTGAAACCTTTGTTCTCCACCAGCTCCTCGAGTGATTAACACTTGCTAACAGGGTAGCCATGGCCTTAAAGTTAGAGAAGTGAGCTTGAGACCAAAGGGTCACTGGTTCAGTTCTGGGACCGACAAAAGAAAAAAAAAAAAAAGAAATCAACAGCTGAAGTGCCTTTGAGCAGGGCGACTAACCCCAAGGCACCTCCCCATGCGCTGAAGTGGTTGGCAGCCCACTTCTCTGGTTGTGTGTGTTCACTGCCTCGAGTGTTCACTAGTGTCTGCTCACTACCACGGATGGGTTAATACATTTCCCTACGAGCATTAATAAAGGTAATTCTTTTTCTTCTTCTTTTCTATCCTAAGTGGAGAGTGAGATGTATAGATATTAACACTGGGGCTTTCCCAACGCGAATATTTGCTTATTATGGCTGAATAATTAATCGTGATTATATCCATAATTCTAATTTGAAATGTTCAAATCTCAGGTCCTGTATTTTTAATGTGATCCATGTTTATTCAACTTGTTTTATAGGAGGAAATTTAACCTAATTACACGAAGCATTTGAAAAGCAATCAAGCCTCAAGTCTGCATAGGTGTGCTGGACCTGTTGGCAGTGGAAAAAATAGATCCTGTTTCAACCATGTTTAAATTATAACATGGATATTTGCCAGGACAATAGCTCTACTACTTATGACTAGGGTCTACACCCATTGTAGCATGAATAATCTCCATAGAGATATAGTCCCCAACAGAATGTGATGCAATGGAGCAGCAGCACATAAGCATAAGTTCAAAATGCCCAACCATCCACTAGAGGGGTATAAATCCCCCAGCTGTCTGCATTTTCCAGAGTGTTCTTTAGAATGGTATCACCCAGGATCAACCCACATCTCACTAGTGTTTACCTGGCTGAATGCAATCAAATCCTTACTGCAATATCACAGTATCTAGTCCAAAACCTTCCCAAATTAGCAGGTATTGTTATTGTTGGAAGACGAGGACAAACCTCGGCTTAATACCCTTGACATTTTGCATGAGCCGGGGTGTAAAACCATTTAGCGTATGGTGTATTTGCAGTAGGTTTGTGTATAACGTAGCGCTTCATTTTATTTATGAACAAGCACGCTCCTGCTGTCAGGTCAAGATCAGGGGCAAATGATCTTCAAAGTGATTTATTACAGCCAGAGTGACACTCACATTGATGTATTAAATTTATCTTTTCATATTTATTGATTGTTTGCTCAGGAGGTTATGGTTTATTGGCCTATTTGGACAGGATTAAATTTACATGGGGTCCTGGGGTAATTTCTGTTTTTACAAATGCTCCTCTGTTTTTTGTATCTATCGGAATCATTATTGTTGCCGTTTTTTTCTTCCTCCCCCAGAGAAAACTACAGGCCCCTCCACCCCACCACATGCCTCAATACTGTACTGAGGAACCACTTGAGTAAACTGTTTCGTTTCATATGTTCCCCTAAACAACGAATCCAATCCAAATATGGCGTATGGACTACATGTCAACAACATTTTTCCGCAGTGTCAAGATGATTATGATTACCAGATATCCCCTCTTAGTTACAGACCTTTTACATGCCTGTCCAAAAATATCCAGTCACCGTTATGCAGCTTGTATAATCTCCACTGCAAAGGATTATCGGTAGAATGGAGCAATCTGGAGCAGCACAAGAGTTTAAGCATCTCCTACAGGGGTAAACAGTCCCCAGCATATGGCTTTAAAGTACTGGACCCACATTCTCTGGAGACATTCAGCATGTTTGGGATGACTTATAATCCAGAGCCAAATCATCCAACATCAGTATCAGAGGGCAGCGCTTGCAGGTAGAAGCGCAGCTGTAGGTCCTTTGTATGTGCTTCGACAAAAAAATGATATGAATTTTTGAACCTGCTAATGCTCTTTTACTGCAACAAACGGGGACAAACTCTCTCTTAATGCTCTTGAAATGTAAGAGGAGCAGGTGGCTAAAAACATCATACACACTTATTGCTTTCAAACGGTAAGCCCAATGGGGACCAGTGAAGCAACAAACTGTGTGAAATCCACAAGCTACAGCAATGAATGATAAAAGTTCCCACCATTCGCCTCAGCTTTCAATGGCCTTCTAAGAGTCTTCAGAGTATATGGCAATGCAAGCCTGTTTCCCCTCTTTTTCCCTTCCCCCCCAAGTTGCAATGTGTTCTGATTGTGCCCAGTGGGATACTAGTAAGTAACTATTGTCCAATGGAGTGAGTCCATTAGTGCAAAGCGACAAGACACACACCAATAACATGAAGCAAGGGACAGGGGAGAGGAGGCTCTGGAACATTAAGCAAAACTGCTGCACTAAATACATGGTGGGAAACAGATTAATAGAAAGAGCAACAACTTAAAATGAACTCTTAGCTTCTAACTTAACACCAGGTCTTAGCAGGGGAACGGAAGTATTCCAGATTTTAAAGTAAAACTGGTCCTTATTCATGGGGTGGAACTAGTCTTTGCATATATTGCAATTTGGAAATATTTTTAGCTTAGTCTTGGGCTTAATCTGCATCTGGCCCATAGTGTTGCTTATTCAAACCCACATTTAGCCGAAGTCCAGACGTAAAGTGGGTTGAACAAACAACTCAGTGGTGATTCATCACTGACATTGATGTCTAGTCCATGATAAAGCTATCAAGACTGGGACATTTCCAATGCAATAAAAGTGACCTATTTAACAGTTTAAGATAACATGTCTTTTCTTTTAAACTGTACAACTACAGACAATCACATCGATTCATTTACAAATGTATTTAAATAATAAGAATAAAAACAAACAAACCCATTATGGGATCATTTCCCTGCCAGGGATTAAGCCTGGTCCTAGACTACACAGCATTTTGAATTGTGAACTGTGTATTTCCATTAAAAGGAGGATACAGTCCAGGACTAGGTTTAATCCCTGTCTGATAAACCAGCCTTTAGATATTTAGATGTCAGTATAAAGGCATTCATAGATATAACAATGTTTAACATTGTCACTATATGTTTACAGTCCAAAAAACAAACAAAAGAAAAAACTGAAAGTGTAAATGCAAACCAAAATCAAAAAAGACTGATCTAATTTACATGCACAAGACCAAACATAATTCCCACGTAAACACCCAGAAGACAATTCATTACCTGGAAAAAACTGATGTTTTAAGTCTGGTGAGCAAAACAGAATACATATTCTTTTGCAGTGTTGTATATTTAGGTTTTGTGAGTGAACTATGCCACCAAGGTTTATACAATTCTGTAACGTTTTTGTAACATTTTTTATTTAGTTTTTCAAGTTTTTTTTTCTTGAAACTCTAGCAGCTTTTCAGACAGAACCAGCGTAAACAAATAAAGTGATGAAAAAGGGAGCTTGAAAGGCAGGGTGTTTTAGTGGAACACCATTCATTGTGAGTTTGACTGTACTTCTCCTTCCACTGATCTTTATGATGACCTAGATTTTATCCCAGATTTAGACTTGTGTAATCTAATCTAATATTAAAACACTGATGAGTTGTTTGGGGTGTTAGTGGAACACTGTCCATCAAGTGTTCACCAAGAATTTCTCAGTTTTAATCATCTTGTTTTTTCTTTTTTAATGTAATCTCCTTTCATTTTCAGTTTGCATTAAATAACACATATTTCATTCCTGTTTGTGTCCTTGATTCACCTTTGTCCACGTCACTGTGGTCAGTCAGTCAGCATCAACACCCTTGAACACTGTGCAGTGCATTTCCAAGGAAAGAAGGTGTATAAAAAAAGAAAGAAAGAAGGTGTGTTCTCCAGGTAGACTGCAATCTCCTGCATGTTTCCTCATGACTTTCGAAATTGGAGTGTGACACGGCCCTTCACTTTTCACTTCTCTTCAATGCCAAATATTCGCTTGGTAAATATTCACCTAATCCCAATATATCTATCAACCAGGATATATTTACTGACTAAAGATTAATGCCTAAACATGGACTAGAGCTGAGTCCATAGATATGGAGCTACATCCATAGATTATGAATGTATATAAATATAAATACCAATGTATATGAATACCAATTACCAATTAACATTGCTATACTTGCTACAATATCTGTCAAAAATTACGAGATATATTAATACATTTGCACAATTCTCTACTTTTGAAGTGAATATGAATGAATGTTAACAAAATTATCCTCATAGCTCAAGTGCATAATTTCAGAGGCTAATTATGTAGATCAACTGCCACAGGGCAGAGCAATTTCAAAAAAAAAATTGATGCTCCACTGACTTTTAATACGGAGAATAGAGCATCCGTCATCACTACTCTGGGCTCAGCACTGCAGAAACTGCCTTTTGGAGGCGGAAGTTGGGGGGTGGTTGCCTACAGATTTAAGTATAGTGCTTTAAATATTACTTGCACAAGGGGGAGGCCCAGGAGCAAACCCCACACAAATCTTACCTCATGTTCCTTTAAGTAATCTTAGATAGACTTGCTTTTAATTTATGGCACTGTAAGACACACACTGGACTAAAGTATGCTGCATGGCTAAAAATAGTACAGCAGCAATAGCAGCCCTGCTGAGTTTTGTCCGTACTTTTGTCCACCTCACACAGTGTCAGAAACTCCATAAAAAAAAAGGCCTTGGGAGTAGCGGCCCTCAAAGTTTCAAAGTTTTATTGACCCGCTGGCCACACACCAACGTCCAACACCGCGGAATGCTAAGGGGAACATTTATCAAACGTGGCAGAAAGTGACACCATGGCGATGTCCCTGTCAACAGATATACCCGAATTAGAAACGCATTTATCAATGACCATTATGCAAATGAACACTGACACAGCCAGATTCCAACCTAGCTGCTCAATCACCGATCACAAGAGCAGACAAGCAAATCCCATAAGCATCCACACCACTTCGGGGAGAGCACCAGATTAATCTAGTGGATGATTTGGGACACTGCCCAGTCAGAATTCATAGCCATTATAATGTTAGAATGTGGTTATTCAGGTTCTAACAGGAAACAGACAAATGCATGGAAATGAACATCAATAGTTGTCACTTTGTTTTGGAACTGCCTATACGTTTAGAAGAAAGGCTGTCGTTGTCATGGCTTTATTAACTGGTTAATATGAGGACTCATCAATTATTATTACCTTCTATTTATTTATTATTCATACCCTTAGTTTTAACTCTTTTTTGCGATACTGCAGCTGAAAAGACAGCTCTGCAGTGGCTGATCAAATAACCCGAGGATGAAAACTCAAGAACGGCTCATTAAATGACAATTTATTACACCCTGTATTTTTGAATGTCCTCCTTATGTTCTGTGCACCCACTGTGGATACAGATGCTCAGTTCTACCGTGCTTGTTCAGTCTCCATAGGGAAGAAAGAAATGAAACGAGAGGCTCTGGAGCAGCTGCACATGAGCCTGAGATCAGTGTGTGCCATGCAAAGCATGAGTTAAAGGAGTATAAAGCCCCCTAACATCAGACTATGAAGCGAGAGCTCTCTAAAGGGAAGTCATTCATAACATATTTCTAGGATAAGTTGAAGAGGCATTTGTGATCCACCACTAATCACCCATCATTGGTTACTGATACAGTACCATCACAGCCTTACAGAAGAGTGGAAGCTATTACTGAAACAAAGGAGCACAAACCCCAGAGCAGTGGCTATTTAGGTGACATTTTGGACAATTAGGTGTCCACAAGGTTTAAACCTTTTCTTAAACGCATTATTACTTAAATGGCTTTATGATAATAAAACACAAAGGGTTAACTAAGCACGCAAGCTGGAGTTGAATCGTCAGTCAGATTGACTCAGCACCTGCAAGAGACATAATTGACTACAATTCCCACAAAGGGCGCATGCATGAACAGAAGCAGATTAATTAGCCAGAAAACAATGACGTCTTGATTACAGCCGGCGAAGCTGAATGTTTCTGTGGTGCTTTTGTTTCTACAGTTTAGGATTTTTTAGGGTTTATAAGTGGAAAACATCACTGGAGTTTGCTTCGTTGTGGCGTATCACTTTAGAGAAGCAGCATATTCTTCCCCTTGAGCAGTCATGACTGTAACAGCATGATCAGCAAAGTGGAACATTTCCAAGTGGCTTCTGTTTTTTTTTTTTTACCACAGATACATGAGCATATCAGATGTCTTCCACTTTGGAAAGTGAGAATCAATCTCATATCAGATCAGTCTCAGCTCTGATCTGAAACTGGTTTGCCAGCAATTAAACGTTAATTTTCTTTACCACATTCCAGTGTATCAAACAAACAATAATTTCTGGAACTAAATCTAGTGCTTTGCAATAAGCTTTTCTTTCATTTCTTTATAAAATGGATGTCCAATTTATTTTTTGTTCAGAAATACACAAATTCACTGATACAGAAAAATGAACTAATTCATTAATATCTTTTTTTCATTCATTATCTATAACCGCTTATTCAGTTCAGGGTCACGGTGGGTCCAGAGTCTACCTGGAATCATTGGGCGCAAGGAGGGAATACACCCTGGAGGGGGCGCCAGTCCTTCACAGGGCAACACGGACACACACATTCACTCACACACTCGAGTCACCAATCCACCTACCAACGTGTGTTTTTTTTTTTTGGACTGTGGGAGGAAACCGGAGCACCCGGAGGAAACCCACACGGACACAGGGAGAACACACCAACTCCTCACAGACAGTCACCCATAGTGGGAATTGAACCCCCAACCTCCAGGTCCCTGGAGCTGTGTGACTGCAACACTACCTGCTGCACCACCGTGCCACCTTCATTAATATCTGTAATCATTTAATTCTGTTCAGGGTCACGGTGTGTCGGGATCCTACCTAGAATCACTGGGCACAAGACAGGAACACACACTGGACAGAACACCAATCCATCACAGGGCGTCACACACTCACACACCTTTTGACACCTTTGCACAGCCAATTAATACTACACAGTATTTACCCTGATTTTAGCCCTCACCCTCTTTCAGACCAAGCCTGTGCTGGTTGGCTCTAGTCAGATTTAGCAGATTCAGGGGCAGTTGGTGTCTGTAGCTGGGAGAGAAAATGGAGTAGTGTGTGAGGGGCACGGGCTCTAGATTGAGTTTCAGACCAGTTGGAGTATATCAAATTAGATTTTTTGACCTAACTCTGGACATAATCTGATTGTCACATTCTGCCCCGGTCTTATGTGTTTTCTGTTTTATTTCTGTGTCCCTCAGGTCTCTTTCAGTTCCACATGCTCTTGTGTTTATGTTTTTGTCGCTGCCCTTGTCTCTGTCTTTCCTCGTGTTGTCTTCTCTTTTCCCACCCACTCATCTGTTGCCTTGTGACTGATGGTCCACAGGTGATCCTTGTTCTACATCTTGTCCATGTGTGCTAAAAGCTAAAAGACATCTGTCTTTGTTGTATAACCCTGTGTTTTTGTCTCTCTGTGGTTTGCAGGCGTAGTTCAAGATTGTAGTCAAATTTTTTTTGCTAGATCTCAAATCTGTTTGCATGTTGGAAACCAGTCTAATGTGTTTACAAAGACTCAGTGTCTGTAAATGAATGAAAAAAAAAAAAAAACCATACAGTCCGATATGCTAGTTTCTCTCTCTCTGCTAGGAGCAGAAGCACCTAGAGTTGTTTTAGACAACAGAGATACCTCCAAACATTGAAAAGCATGAACCGAAATGAGAATATTGCTCTACTCCTGCTCTATAGTTGGGTAATTTAGATTTATTTTGGCTTTGTTTGTTTTGGATCACTTAAGGTGGAGATGACTCCAGACAGCTAACTGTAATACTGAAAGTGCTACCAATGAGTCCCACCTTAAAAGACTTAAAGCTTAGAGCTGTGTTTCCCCACAATCATAGACATATCCTTTAATCCTTTTGACACTGGTTCTGTGTTCTGCATTTTAGTGTATACTGGTCAAAGACTCAAACTGAAATGACTCCTCCCTTTTATAAAGGAATTACAGCACATTATTCTGGCTACTGAGTTTAATCAGCTGCCTGTACACATTAAAAAGTATAAACATTCTCATGCTACTCTCTCACCATAACCTTCAACAAAATGTGTTTTAATTGGTTGTACTTTATAATTTTAGTCCAAACAGCAGCAGGGAAGACAAAAAAAACTCAAGCATGTATGTAGTTTTTTTCACCTCCAAATAACAAGCGAACCAGTGTGGTTCAGTAATGACTTTCCAGTTGTGTGTGTGATCACATGTAGTTTGCTGTGTTTTCTTCAGGATCACACAAAGGATCACCAAATAACTGCAAAACATGGTCAGAAAAGGGTGAGATATCCAGGGCTATTCTAATCTACTTAGAGGAAAGAAGAGTAAGTCATAGAAATTCTTGAATTTCCCCTGGGGATCAATAAAGTATCTATCTATCTATCTATCTATCTATCTATCTATCTAGAAAATAACACTTGGAAATGAATTACAATTAAAGTCTAATATATGTAAAGTTTATTTTATCACTAAACGGCAGTTTGTACATTTGTACATTTGTTAGATGTAAAAAGTATAAAACCCGTGTGATCTGTGCAAAAGTTATGTCAGATTTTAGAACAGTGACACTTACAGCTGGACACTGGTCCAGTTTTGGAACTAAATGGAATTCATTTTGGACCAATGACAAAACATCAGAGACGGGAGACAAATCGCAATCAATCTAGATGTTGAGCAGTCTCCTTTCGGTTCTTGTCGGCCAATCATGAAGCTTGTAAAACAGTTTTCATGACAACAGCTACATCACTCCACAGGCAGTTTGCTTGTCAGCTTGTAGTCTAAAGTCACTGAGCAAATCGATGAAGGTCGGCTAAAACCACATCCAAAAACTAAACTGGCATCTTTAAAATTGCTCTGTATACAAAGAAAAGCTGACAGTGAAAAACACCTGTTTAAAGATGAATCGACTGAAAAAATGTGTTCACTCTTCTTCCTTTGATCTCTCTGGACCTTTAGCTCTGTGGAAATTTGGTAAGGGGACCTTTCGCCAATCACTGCATATACAAATGCTTAGAAAAACCCCCAAAAGGGTTATCAGTGGTTAAACACTGATGTGCATCTGTTGTGAAGCCCCTGACCTCACATCGTGACTTTGGGTGGATGCTAACAGCACAATCAGGGACCCTGCAGTCCTTCCCTCCAGATGCTAATGTGTCTAATTTAATTCTGAGGGAAGCCTGAGTCTGGACGCCACACGGACAGGGCTGCGAGTGGACAGTGAGTGGACTGTGAATGGACTCCTGATGCCTTTGTGTTTACCACCTGTGACCCGCTGTGGCTGTGTGTTTGGAGGTGGGGAAGTGGGTGGGGGGCTGACAAAAAAAAAGGTGGTCCTGTGTCTCAGAACCCTGAGGGCAGACAGAGGACACCTCCTCAAAGCCACTTTCAGCTAATTCAACGTCTTATCATCCTCTCCACCTACGAGACTAAGGCTCTGTCACCGGCTTTACCTCCGCATGAATAAAGCAATAAAAACGAGGAGGATGGCAGCAATATTCCAGGCATACGAGAGGGAGCAAGAAGAGGCTATTAGCATAAGCAGAAAGAGAAAGAAAGATGATGAGGAAGAAAGGACCCTTAGAAGACACATATAGTGATGACTGGCAATAGCAGGATGGAATATTATGTCAGGACTTTGTCTCTCACAGCTCATTAAAGCAAATAGGTTCTGTTGAAAGTGCAGATTTCTTTTCGTTCCACACTATTTGGAGAACTTTTATTGTGACTTTAATGTGAAAAGGTCATTTGTTTCATTATTCATCCTTGATCAGTGCATACAAAAATATCAAAGTTTTTATCATTTCTCACTGTCAGAAACAAAACAGAAAAGGGTCAGGCTCAATGCTGTTCAAACAGAATGTAAAATTAACATATGTTTGATTAATATTATTGCATGTTCTATAATACACAGCTTATTATATAGTTCTGCAGTAAAATTATCATTTGTACAAGAGGCCTATAGGTTAAAGGCAATATATATATACAGTCATGTGAAAAAGTTAGGACACTCCATGATAATCTTTGTCTTTTTGAACATATTTAAACATATCAACATTTGAGCTTCATTTGAACAATACTGAGAGATGAAGCTTATTTAATTAAATAAATAAAACTGAAGAAATTATATATAAACATAAGCTGTAAAATGAAATGAACAAAGATGTACATTTCATGAGCGGAAAACGTTAGGACACCCTTTGCCCTAATAGCTGGTATTTCTGCTTTGGCTGAAATAACCTCAATTTGACGTTTCCCGTAGCCATCTGCCAGTCTTCGACATCAACTGTGAGGTGTTTTTTTCCATTCCTCCAAGAATTCTTTCAGCTGTGTGATATTTGAGGCGTTTCTTCACTGCACAGATCACCCCACAGCATCTCAGTAGGATTAAGATCCGGGCTCTGATTGGGCCATTCCAAAACTCTCCATTACTTACTTTTGAGCCATTCCTTGTGAATTTACTGGAATGTCCACATCCACTTCATCTTCAGTTTTTGGAAAGATATTCTCACATTTTCCTCAGGCACCCTCTGATATAGTGAAGAATTCATAGTAGATTCTATGATGGACAGCTTGCCAGGACCTGGTGCGATGACATTTCCACCTCCTTCACGGTTGGTATGGTGTTCTTGTGCTCAAATGCAGTGCTGGTCATCTTCTGTAACTGTGCCCAAATAATTCAGCTTTGGATTCACATTGTTCCAGATGTCCTGGTCTTTGTCTGTGTGCTTTCTGGCAAACTTTAGTCTTGCCCTGTTGTCTTTTTGACAGCAAGGGTTTCCTCCTTGTGCAGTCGTTTCCTGATGGTAGATGCATGCACCTTGACATCAACTGTGGCTAGAGCCACTTGTAGGTGCTGTGATGACATTTTAGGATTGTTGGAGGCTTCTTTATGCATCTTGTGGTCTGCTCTTGGACTGAACTTGTTAGGATGGGCTAACCTGGCCATGCTGGCAGGTGGTTTAAATTTTTCTCCACTTATAAATCAGGCATTCTACTATCCACAAAATAACTGACAATTGTTTTGAGATCTTTTTACATCTATTCCCAGACTCATACATGTATAATCGTCTTTCTGAAGGCCTCAGAGATCTCTGTAGATCTTGCCATGGTGATACCACTCACTTCAGCGACCAAGGGCAAATCAAACTAATGACTCAGGTTTAAATAAGAGCCTCCTCCAATGTCCTCTTTAATGATGGTCTAATCATTTGCTGCTGATGTGGTGCATCTGATTCTCAATGTAGACATTTTAAACAGTAATAAATGTAGGGGTGTTCTAATGTATATAAACAAATAAACACAGAATTCTGGTATTGACACATTTGCTGTAAATTTAAAGACAGGTTCACAGTTCACAGAGGGTTACCCTGAAATTAATTGTAATGTTATGTAATCTCAAATATTCACTCATTGTCTGTAACCGATTTGTGGTTGGTCCGGAGCCTACCTGGACTCACTGGTGACACACACTCACACATATGGAAAATTTTGAGTCGCCAATCCACCTGCCAACGTGTCTTTTTGGACCGTGGAACGAAACCGGAGCACCCGGAGGAAACCCACGCAGACACTGAGAGAACACATCAAAGACCTCATAGTGTCCTGGAGTGGGGCTCATTGCTCAGCTTGAATTAAAAAAAAAAAATAATACATAATTAAATCTAAATACATTTAAATAACTAAACGTAGTGTAAACAGTATAATTGAAGTTATGTTATAACATAATTTTGGGAGTAGGACCATGACCGAACTCCTCCTCTCAGCCCTTTAAATACCCTGCAAATTCACGTCATTTCTGCGTTGGACAAACTTGTTTCATTTAGTTCAGGAGATGGATCTCGACTCGACTGCTTCACTATGTCAGCTCGCTCCTCCGTGCTGGGTCATTTCTGCTGATTCCCATATTCAGAGCGTTCGGCCATTATTAAACCCACCGAGCCTGCAGTTTTAAACTTGCTCCCACCTCCACCCCATCTCCACCCTTTCTGGGCCACCCTGAACTCCTCCCCAAAGACTTCTGAGTTCACCTCCTAGTTTCAGCCTCTACAGGCGTGGTCCGTACTAGCAAAAGGAAAATATATTTACAATGCATATGTGTAACTTGTATTTCAAAATTTTGTTCTAGAAAATAGGATAAGAATGGGTCGTATGTAACATAGTACAGGGTACTAAAGCATCTGCATTGTTAAAATGAAATGGTTGGAACATACTTTTTTAGAAACAGAAATGTCCTGTAAATGAGGTCTTGTGTCCAGGACGTTCAGTAAAAGTCATTTAGGGATATCATGATTTAATGGGAAGTGACTTTTTTTTTAAATAATGAAATTAGAATTAAACAAAATACTCTGGAGGGGTTTGATTCAAAGTCAATGATCTGAAGAGTTTAATGCCTCTGGACATTCCCTTACAGAATCTTATTACATGAGCACTAGAGAGCTCTGCCTGGAGCCTGAGACACTGTTTACAGTAGTTTTGGTCTAAAATACATATTTTAAAAATTGTCTGAGATAGATATTAAATCTAACAAGGCCTTTCAAAGATAAATAGCCCTCGGTGAACTCATGTCTTTAGATTCATTGCTATTTTGCCAATACCAGCTTTCTACATAAAAAAGAGAAGACACTTATAAAGTCACTGGGGCCTAAAAAGACCTGTATGAGCTTTGATTCTGCTTCCTGTCGCTAAAACCATCAAGAAATCCATGTTTCCCTACAATTCACCATTTCACAATAAACCACTATGAATATAAATATTTTTCCATCCCCATGACCAAATTACACAGAAACTCAGGAGAAAGACAAAAACAAAGTGGTCAAATGAGGAAAAAGGAAAGCTAAAACAGAAAGAATGAAAGCACAAAAGACATTGTAAGGAAGCCTGAATACAACATGGTGAGCGTGTTGCAAGCGGCGAGGAGCATCGCTTTCATTACAATTCCAGACGGACGCATTTGTCAGGGATTATCTCTGTGTGTCCAGTGCTTAATTAGCACTGTGTCGTCGTGCTGCTTGCCTCCTCCTACGCTGCCCCTTGCCACCAGGGGGCACAGCTGGCATCAGAGAGCACCTCAGGGGGCACCTGCTGGTGGGCAGCAAGGACACACAGTCATGCAGGGCAACTGCCAAGTATAAAAACTGCAAACTGCCAACAGCCAACCACCCCCATGCCCCCCCCCCCAGAAAAAAAGCTTATAAACCCCCCCAGTGCCACCCCAAACCCCCAGCCACTGACCATCTCTGCTGCCAAAAAGCTGCTGTCCTGTGCAGTGTGGCTTTCACAAATCTGCTCCAGCTGCGCACTGGCAGATACAGCCTTCTGCATCTTGCAAATGAGCTTCTCTCTCTCTCTCTCTCTCTCTCTCTCTCTCTCTCTCTCTCTCTCTCTCTCTCTCTCTCTCTCTCTCTCTCTCTCTCTCTCTCTCCCTCCCTCTCTCTCTCCCCTCTCTCTCTCTCTGTATGTGTGTGTGTGGGTGTGTGAGCCTCTGCATGCAGGTGGCCGTGAAAGTACAGGATTGCACATCCAGCCATGGAAAATCATGACTATTACAGCTTTGCTTTCAGGTCAGGACCTAGATGTCAAAATTCAGTTGGAAAACACCAAACATAAACCATCTGAAGAGTCCTTTTATGAGATTTCTGTAGGTT
Organism: Hoplias malabaricus; assembly: GCF_029633855.1. Classification (NCBI taxonomy): domain Eukaryota; kingdom Metazoa; phylum Chordata; class Actinopteri; order Characiformes; family Erythrinidae; genus Hoplias; species Hoplias malabaricus. Next base: position 10,978,009 of record NC_089810.1, read on the forward strand.
AACTTATAAAATATATATCTTCAGGCTAGAAACAGACATTAAAATATATTGTGTCTTACACAGAGGTGGCAAGAGTACAATTTTAACTAAAAAATACATTCCAGGATGTCGGTCTAATTGCCTTCTAAAACTAGCAAGTGTCAGAGGAGTTCTGGAGCTGTTTGCCCTTTCTGGCAGTTTTACAGTGAGTCCTTCGGTAAACAGCTGTTTCAATTTCTAATAACTGACTGAAAATGGATTATGTTACCTTTAACTGTATAAAGTCTGACATCTCTAGGACTTACAGAGGGTCTAGAGCAGGGGTCATGAATAGGCTACCCGCGGTCTGAGTTTGGACCCAGACAATGTCCTATCTGGACCTGGACCTGTAAAAGATAAACTATTAAGAGCGGTTTCATTTTTAACAGTTTGTTTTAAAATGATGTGACTCTTCTAGTCATTACGGTTCAGGTTTAGCACTCCAGGAAATTACCAGACTAATCGCATATCACACGTGAGGCTACTCAGCCAATCAGATCTGTGCATTATGAATGAATGAGTGACACACACAGGAGTAAAGAGTAAGTCAAATGCAACGGCAAAACTCATTAGGGACTTTATATACATTCATTCATTCATTATCTGTAACCGCTTATCCAATTCAGGGTCGCGGTGGGTCCAGAGCCTACCTGGAATCATTGGGCACAAGGCGGGAATACACCCTGGAGGGGGCGCCAGTCCTTCACAGGGCAACACAGACACACACACATTCACTCACACCTACGGACACTTTTGAGTCGCCAATCCACCTACCAATGTGTGTTTTTGGACTGTGGGAGGAAACCCATGCGGACACGCGGAGAACACACCAACTCCTCACAGACTTTATATACATGTGCATTTTTTTTTCTAAATCATTCTTTTATTTGTAAAATTGACCTGAAATGTGAAAATGTTATTAATATTGTAGAAATATATTGAAATGTGATTGAAAGGATAATGATTTGAAATCTGTTGTTAACTACATAAATGTTTCAATAACCACAAGGCTACTTCAATATGCAGGATATGGCTCTGATCATATGCATGTTCTACATAATGCCCCGGAACTTGGCTTGAGAAAGTTTTCTCTAACTAGACCTTAATGAATTATAATTAATTACCGCGGGTCTAGAGTGATGTTGTGTTCTCACAAAATTGGTCCCATCCATCGTAAATCAAAATGTGACCAGCTGAACCTTAATTGTATTGGTGATATATTGTGTCAGTCTTCTGCCCCTAATGGAAGGTTCAGGCCAGTGAAAGAGCTCTTTACATTATATAACAATTCAAGTAGAATGGCCCAACAGAAAAGGCAGAAAATGGGTTGCAAATGTCTCTCATTACATTAAGGTACAATAAAGCTAAGTACCTTTTGTTCTTGTCCTGTAAAGTTCCATTTTAAAGAAACAATTTTTTATGGTTAAGACAGTAGTTAGCATCGATTTCAGCTTTTCCGTTTGCCAGTTAAACACATTTAAAATGCTATATTTCAAACCAACTGACATCAATAATGAGATTATCGCTGTGTTGTTGTGTATTCCATCCGGGGATAAATTCCCTTGGCTACTTCACAAGGAGATGAGTGGCTCAGTGACCGTATGATGACGGTATGATGCAGTGAATGGTCCAAACTGTGCAAAGAGACAAGTCACAGCTAGTTTATTAGGACACTTCGGGCCTTAGGGTGTACCTCTGATGTGAGAGGAATCGCTAATGGACGGAGTAATCAGAGGTTTAAGACAGAAATTAATAAAGGAGGTTTAGATAAGGCTTAGTCAGAAAACACACACACACACACACAAGCCCAAACACAGACACACACACATACACACACCAGCCTAGGCAAGGACAAGCCGATAAACAGTCTGTGGATACATCAAACTATAACGTGCCATCACAGAATCTGAGCAGCATTGTACACAAACACACACACATGCATGTACTCTCTCACACACACACGTCATTTGTCTCCCAGCAACTGTGCTACTTTGCATCACAAATGAGACAGAGATGTCATAACCCAGTCGAGTTCTGAACACTCACTCAGCACTAACTGTTTGCTCTGATTTTGCAATTTTTAATTTCCTGTTTTCTGAAAAAGTCTGAAAAATTGTTCACAGTAGTGTCTTTTTCTCATTAATAATGAGAGTATGCTGCCAACTACATAATATAGACCTGGAAATATGATAATTTGGTAACGTTAAAATGTAAAATTATATAAAAAAAATAATAAGCAATTAACAAAATGCAGCTATTTATTGTGCCATTCTTATTATAAACGCAAACGTAACCCATCAAACAAATATCTACTTTTAATTTCAGTATGTATAATAAATGAACTCAAATAATAATTGAAAAAGCCAAACTTTTTTTTTTCCATTGTTAAAATAACTAATTCTACTGGCAGTATGTCTAATAAATGAACTCAAACTAATTGCATATCCTATATTTAGAAGATTCTCTCACCAGGAACACTACAGAGTTTGTCTCCTTTACATTACTGAAACTCGCTACCAAAGTAACTGGTTTGAATGACAGTAAAATTGATAGTTGCCATGTATGTGACACATTCTGTGTTATCTCCTGTGTTATCGTTGTCTCCTGCAATAAAAAAGAAGCTCCTGTTGCCTTTATTGCTGTCTGTAGTGCAATCATTTCTGAACGATGTGTGAACATTCATTTAGAACATTATGGAAATTCTAATAATAAAACAGATCTATCAGAGTACATCCAAATAGATTCGTGTTCCAGACGCTCAACCCAAACATAACCAGCCGACAATGTCCTGTGGTCAGAAACTGAAATTTGCCTCTACAAGTTGGACCAACAAGGTGAATGTGTGTTAAAGAGTGGACAGTATTCAGTGTCACAGCAGTGCTGAGAACAATCCCCCACCCAAAGACCACCTGCTCAGTGGTGGTACTCTCCAGTCTTGACCACTGATCAATGGGCAGAAGGTGCAAAAAACTATTTTGAAAAGTGGACTATAATAAAAGCACACACGAGTGAGCCTAAATGGTCTCTCTTCACATCTGTTTGGCCACCCATCGTCCAGTCCTACCACTGCAAACCCTATAAATTTTATAGGAATCTGGTGGCGGCCTGAGCAGAAAAGAGCAGCTCTTGTGTGAAGCCTTGCACACACAGGCATTTGCGCTTCTTAGAAAGCTTTCTCACATCCAGGGTTAAGAGCAGTGTCCCATTGTGTGAGTGTGTGGGCCCCTGGGGACTCTAAGGCCCCGGTGCCGGAGCTGCGGATCGATGGAGTCGCTGCAGAAATGGAGCTGTATCAAAAGGTCGTGGCCGCCCTACCGTGCCTCTGTCTGGCGCTCCTGAACAACCCCCGAAAGCCCCCACTCTCCCAGAACCCATCCCAGGTGAGAGCTTTACGACACAGCTGTCCCACACACTCCTGCGGCGCTACAATGATGTCAAAACTGCTGGAAATGCTGTTGCTTAGTCTCAGAATGTAACAAGAAATGGAGGAAGAAAAATGCCAAAGCAGACTGCGGTGAAACAGCCTCTATGAACTGTGCCTGATATTGAATAATACAGGTAATATGGTCTATTTCTGTACTGCTGTCCAGAAATCCAAGGATGCTTTAAATGAAAGGCAGAGTGAGAAATAAATACAGCTTACTACAGCTAAAACAACAAAAACAACTAAAACACTTAAAGGAACACCAGGTTTGGGTTTTTTGCTCCTGGAGCTCCCCCTTAGTGTAATTCATTGGGGACGGGGTGGTTTTCTACCCTCTTCCAAAAGTTACATAGTCCATAGTAGGGACAACAGATGCTCTACTCTCCATATTACAGGTCAGTGAAGGACCACAATGATTTTGAAGCTGTACATTTTAGATAAAAATATTACGTTGTGTTCTTTTAAGACAATGGTTTATTGTTAAACCATACCCAGGCAAACCACCTCGATTTCAAAAAATGCTGTTACCATAGCAACGTTTATGTGGCTGCATGCCATTACTGGTCAATTATGTCTGCTACCATCTATTTGCTACCAATCACACCCTGACTTTTCATGGCCAAAAGTGCATCTGGCTTCACAAGGTGAATGTATTCATAGGCGTAGCGTGGGTGGATAGGTTTGTTTTTATTGAGCTACAAGCAGGGTGTGCTTCATATAGAATTCTATTTGTTATCAGTGGTGTAAATTTTTTTTCAGAGGTTCAGGTTGTCAACAACGGGGTCAAAAATACAATTTCCTGTAAATGCCACCAGAAAACCATCAGAGAAGGCCTGATATTTGACAATCGAAATCGGTCATACCTGTGAGAAGGGATGAGTGACTCAAGCTGCAGTTCTTTCAATCTCGCTCTCACTCTTGTTCTATTCTTCTCCCCACAGGACAGCTGGGGCTGCCTCGATTTTACTGTGGCTGATCCCTCAGCAGTACAGTCATCTGCTCACAGTCGATCAGTCATACAGCAACCTGAGAGAGGGAGAGAGAGACAGAGAGAGAGATTGAACGAGGGAGAATTAGCATTAAGATAAAGCGATTGTCTAGGCATTTGAATAGGAGTTTCCCTCCGCTTCATATTTATTTACCCACCCGAGGGCAATTGATTCTAATCAAGCCCAAAAAGCCCTGACTAAGGGAAGTGCCTCCACTCCACGGCGCCGAAAGAAAGAGAAGCAGAAAGTGCAGGTTGTTTTACATTCATCAGCAGAGTTGGAGATGAATGATGGGTCTTTCCCCAGCCTCCACAGAGAAAGAAAGTTATCTAACATTCAGTAGCATGTGAATAAAATAGGGAGAGTGGGGCTACAAATCAAAGTCTGAAACCCTGTACCCTGCAACCTTCCATGAAACCTGCCAGGACTCAAAGGAAGTGCTAAAATCACCATTAAAATGAATTTGAGGCCTATTCCAGCAGACTTGTCCATTAATGCTGCTTCTAAGGCATCTTGACTGGTCAATTCAGGACTAAATGTCTGTACATTTTCTACAAATTGGGCCAAAGAGATTCACATGAGCATTAGAATTCAAACCAAATGAGTCAAAACAAACCAACCAACGACAAAAAATAATGCCCAGGTAAAGATATTATGGGAAGAAATGGCCAAGGACCCAAGGTTCCTGGACTAGCAGGAAAAGAGGCTTGGGGAGTGAAGGAACAGTGCCTTCTCCTCTCTCAATATCCATGGCCGAAGTGCCCTTGAGTAAGTCGCCTTACAGTAAACTGCTCACTGTGTTCTGAGGTGGCTGCCTGCTGCTCTGGTGTTGTCTGAGTTGACAGCCCATAATCACTAGTGTGTTTGTGTGTGCTCATTGCCACAGTTAAACACAATGAGTCCGTGCAGTAATGATAAAAGCACATATTACACTTGTCAGTATTTTTCAAGTTTTGTCAGGCTGCTTCTGTATAATGCTGTCTCCTGAACCGTAATCAGAGACCAATACAAAACTCATCAGAAATATATTATTTAATCAGTTATGTCTATTTGGAGTTATATCAACTTTCAGAGACATGGCCAGCTCAGACCAGATAAGGAACAGTAAATATAGATATTATCACTGAAAACATGCATGTATGTATGCATCATTCTTTTGAACTTTAATAATATTCACAAATATGTACTGAAAAACGACTTGAAAATTGTTTATAATAAAGGTACACAGTGTTTTTCCTGATTCACAAAAGACACAGCTTGTGTAATCTCTGTATAAAAGCATGGAAGGGAATGGGGTGCACTGGTGCAACTTCACCTGAGCTTAAGATCACCCCCCATTTGTGCTCTGCCATTGTAGAACCGTTCGTGAGCGCAGATCTGGCAACCCGTTTGGCTGTTTCTGTACCCGTTTGGAAGCTGTTTTGATCGCTCGGGTTTTCCTGTTTAATCGTTTCCATTGTTATTTCTATATTTATATCTGTTTTTATAACCTACTAACCATCCATAGATCTATCTTTTAGATTGTCTCCGCAGGAATATTCATTACAGAGGCACTAAAACTGCCACCGGACCCTGGAGTAACGTTCTTGGTGTAAGTTACTAAAATTCACTAAAAGCGGTAAGTACCTGCAATTCCATGGCTACTACTGGCTGTTTTGCCTGTTCAGAGTGTGGCATGTTTAGTTTAACGCCCTTTTCCACCTCTAGCGATAAATATAGTGGTTGTATTTGTAGTAAGTGTCAGCTAGTTAGCTCTCTGGTGGATAAAGTGGACCAGCTAGAAGTGCGCATCCGGAGCTTATTATTGTTGAGGGATAAACAGCGAGATTCAGTGTTAGCAACTCCGGGTGCCTTAGGGAGAGTTAGCACCCCCACGACTCCGGCGTTAGAGCCCTCACAGCGGGGTGAATGGGTGACGTCTCGGCGTCATAGCCGGAGAGCTAAGGCTGATGCTAACGCTGAGGCCAAAGCTAGCCCACCGGGACACCACGCTCCTCCGATTCGCGTGTCAAACAGGTTTGCCCCGCTCAGCGAAGCACCCGCTGAGGAGCCTGTTAAGAGTGCTCTGGTTATAGGAGACTCTATTGTTCGGCACGTGAAATTGCTACTCCTTTAGGGGCGCCGGCAGTAACAGTTAGCTGTTTATCGGGAGCCAGAGCGCCGGATATTAGTGGCAACCTTAGACTGTTAGCTAATAGGAGATATTCGAGGGTAGTCATTCATGTAGGGGCCAATGATATTCGTCTGCGGCAGTCTGAGGTAACTAAGGGTAATATTACAGAGGTGATTAAACTGGCCCAGACGATGTCCGATGCCGTAATCTGCTCTGGTCCCATACCAATGCGGCGTGGCGACGAAGCTTACAGCAGACTTTGGGCGTTAAACTGCTGGATGTCCAAGTGGTGTTCCGAAAATCAAGTGGGCTTTATAGACAATTGGTTACGTTTTGAGGGCAAGCCTGGTCTTATAGGTAGGGATGGTATCCACCCCACGCGGGAGGGTGCTGCCTTACTTTCTTGCAGTATAGCACATAGTCTTTTAGTTAGTCGGCAGAGTAGTGTAGATAGCTGCTGACAATCCAGAGCCGGGACCAGGCCGCAGACAGACAGGCTAAACCGACCGTCTGCGAACTATCTTGAGGCGTCACCCAGGTTCAACTGTATTGAGACTGTGTCTTTCCCCCGAACTAAATGTAAAAGTAGAAAAACAAAATCAGCCTGTTTCAGCAACCTAATCAATATTAAATCATACACAACACCTAGCAGCAACACCTCAGAACTAAAATTTGGGTTACTCAACATAAGATCGCTAAACTCAAAAGCACTCATCGTAAATGATATTATAAGTGATCATAAATTCAATGTTTTCTGTCTCACGGAAACGTGGGTTAAACCAAATGAATATTTAGCACTAAATGAAGCCACCCCCCTAGGCTATAATTATGCACATAGCCCAAGAATATCAGGCAAAGGAGGTGGAGTATGTGTAATTTACCAAAATACCCTAGAAATTAGTCTTAAACAATGTGACACCTTTTCTTCTTTTGAGGTTCTCTCCACTATTATTACAAATCCGGTCACAAAAAAGGACGCATTTTTATTATGCAACATTTACAGACCACCAGGGCCTTACTTAGAATTTCTGAAAGAATTCAGCGATTTTGCTACAAACCTAGCGGTGTGCAATCATAAAGTTATAATTGTAGGAGATTTCAATATCCATTTCGAGAAGGAAAGTGACCCACTAAAAAAGGCATTTACCTCAATCTTAGACTCTATTGGTATTACTCAAAATGTAACAGGGCCTACACACTACTGCAGCCACACTTTAGACTTAGTTCTGACACTAGGTCTTAACATTGACAAAATTAATATCTTACCGCAATCCTCAGCAATCTCCGATCATTACTTAATTTCATATGAGCTACGTTTTAGCCATAATATATGTAAGAACCCTCGCTATTCTACAAGGCGTATAATAAAACCATCTACCGCCCTACAATTTATAGAAAACCTACCAGAACTATCGACCCCAGTTCCAACTCCATCAGACCCAATGGACCTAGATGTACTAACTGACTACCTAGAAAATACCTGTCGATCTACTTTAGAAAAGGTAGCACCACTTAAACATAAAAGTATAAGACAGAAAAAGCTCGCACCATGGTATAACGATAAGACCCGTACTTTAAAACAAACATTACGAAAACTAGAGCGGAAATGGCGATCAACCAAGCTTGAAGTGTTTCATTCTGCCTGGAAGGACAGCCTTATAGAGTATAGAAATGCCCTCACTAAAGCTCGCTCAGCATATCTGGCCTCGCTGATCTCCAATAATAAAAATAATCCGAGAGCACTGTTTAGTGTGTTTTCTAGAATTACAAAAAATCAAGCAGGTTCTGAACAACTAATTCCAGCAACTCTCACCAGTAAAGATTTTTTGGACTTTTTTAATAATAAAATTGAGAATATTAGACAACAAACTCTAGCCACAGGATCAAATCCATCCTGGCTGCCACCTGATGTGAATGAAATAAAACATAATATAACTGTAAAAGAAAGACTTGAAACCTTTTACCCACTTCCACAATTAGAACTAGAGAAGATTATCACCTCCGCAAACTGTACAACTTGCACACTTGACGCAATTCCCACAAAGTTGCTCAAAGAAGTACTACCAGCTATTATTGATCCTCTTTTAACTATAGTAAACTCATCGCTTAGTCTGGGCCATGTACCCAAAGCTTTTAAACTAGCAGTTATTAAACCTATGATCAAGAAACCAAATCTTGATGCTAGTACACTGTCTAATTACAGGCCTATTTCTAATTTGCCATTTCTGTCTAAGATCTTAGAAAGAGCTGTGGCCCAACAACTTAGTTCATATCTACATAAGAATCATATATATGAAAAATTCCAATCTGGATTCAGGCAACATCATAGTACAGAGACAGCTCTAGTCAAGATAACAAATGATCTTCTTCTTGCCTCTGATCAAGGCCACGTATCCCTGTTGGTGCTTCTTGACCTAAGCGCAGCCTTCGATACAATAGACCACAATATTCTCATAGAAAGGTTAGAAAACATGGTTGGAATCACAGGGACAGCCCTATTATGGTTCAAATCTTACTTAACGGAACGTTATCAATTCGTAAAAGTAAACAATCTAAATTCAAATTATTCTAAAGTAAGATTTGGAATTCCACAAGGCTCTATTTTAGGACCATTATTATTTACATTATACATGTTACCGCTAGGCACAGTTATAAGAAACCATGACATTAACTTTCACTGTTACGCAGACGACACACAATTGTATATTTCAGCCAAGCCCGATGACAAACACAGATTAAAGAAAATAGAGGACTGTGTAAAAGACGTGAAAGGCTGGATGTTGCGTAACTTCCTCCTTCTAAACAGCAACAAAACAGAGGTCCTGCTTTTGGGTCCAAAAGTGACAAGAAATAAATTATCAGATTTAATTTTAGATCTAGCTAACTTTCCAGTTAAACCTGGTTCAGCAGCAAAAAATCTTGGTGTCATAATTGACCCGGATTTATCATTTGATCAACACATAGGTAGTATCACTAGGACAGCTTTTTTACATCTTCGCAATATTGCTAAGATTAGAAATGCCTTATCCCTCCAGGACGCAGAAACATTAGTACATGCCTTTATTACTTCAAGGCTTGACTACTGTAACGCACTACTGTCAGGATGCACCAGCAGCAATTTAAGAAAACTTCAACTAGTTCAAAATGCTGCAGCTAGGGTCCTCACTAAAACTAGAAAATTTGAACATATCAGCCCAGTTTTATCATCACTTCATTGGCTGCCTGTTAAATTCCGCATTGACTACAAAATTTTGTTATTAACATATAAAGCTCTACATGGGCTTGCTCCTGAATATCTTCAAGATACAATTTCCTATTATGAGCCTCCACGTTCACTCAGATCACAGAATACTGGATTTTTAAATGTTCCCAGAATTCAGAAGGCCTCAGCTGGGGGAAGAGCCTTTTCTTATAAAGCCCCCCAACTCTGGAATGATCTTCCAAAAAATGTTCGGGACTCAGACACAGTCGCAATCTTCAAATGTAGGCTAAAAACTCATTTGTTTAGTTTATCATTTGGTAGCTAATGCTCCCCCATAGATAAAGGCGGCAGATCCGGGGGGTCCATGGACACAGGGAATTATAGTATACTGAGACGCTGGTGCTGTCGTCCCGCCGCTTCTCGCGATCACTCAGGTTTGTTGACGGTGGAGCGGAGGGATGCCAGTGTTTCAGGATGCTCCCGTGTCTGTGTGTCCTTCTGGTTCTCTCCTTTTAGTTAATGCTGTCATAGTCAGATCTGCCGGAGTCATTAGCCACACTCTGGAAATTTTCATATTTTCTACTTTACAAACACAAAACAGTTCAAAACTAATTCCATCCCTTTACATCTTTCCGAGTAAACGACTGCCCACCTGTCTGTCTGGACACTGATGGATGACTGTCGAGATCCTCCTCCACGCTTCAGACCAGCTGCCCACGCTCCAGCAACCACCAAGTGCCTTGAAGCTGTCCCTACACTGAAGTTCTCATGGACTACTAACTATCATCACCAGTAGATTGACCAGAGGAGGATGGGTCACCCCTTGTGAGCCTTGGTTCCTCCCAAGGTTTCTTCCTCAGCTGGGGGAGTTTTTCCTTGCCACTGTCGCCCCTGGCTTGCTCACTTGAGGGTTTTACATTTGTCTTTACATTTCATGTCAAATCTTGTCTTACTGGAATTCTGTGAAGCTGCTTTGTGACAACATCAGTTGTGAAAAGCGCTATATAAATAAATTTGATTTGATTTTGATTTAGAACCATCCATCCATCCATCCATCCATTATCTGTAACCCTTATCCAATTTAGGGTCGCGAGGGGTCCAGAGCCTACCTGGAATCATTGGGCGCAAGGCGGGAATACACCCTGGAGGGGACGCCAGTCCTTCACAGGGCAACACAGACACACACACATTCACACCTACGGACACTTTCGAGTCGCCAATCCACCTGCAACGTGTGGAAACCGGAGCACCCGGAGGAAACCCACGCGGACACGGGGAGAACACACCAACTCCTCACAGACAGTCACCCGGAGCGGGAATCGAACCCACAACCTCCAGGCCCCTGGAGCTGTGTGACTGCGACACTACCTGCTGCGACACCGTGCCGCCCAGGAACCAACTTGTACCCTAATTTCAGAAGAAACATTTGCCACGATATTTTAATTTGTTCTGGAATTACTGTGTTAAATATTTGAACTGCATAAATAGCATGGATGTCAATGTAGTTTATAATCCCAGAAATATTGACTCTAATAAAAATGACTCCATCTTGGTCAGAGATTTTAATGCAAATTTGTCCTAAATGGGCCACCACACACTGTTAGTTGGTGTTAGCACAATAGCACAGAATTGACTGCAATTTTTTTCAGCTAAAAAACAGTTGTTGAGGTTTCATTACACTCAGAGTGCGTCTCCCACTGACAGAATCGGCGGAGCTTGGGTGTGATGGTGCGAGCTGTGATTTTTTTTTTCTCCTTTCCAAAGCTTGTGCAAAACCCCTTTTCAGCACTTGCAGGATTGCGAAAGACAAAACTCACTTTGCATGTAGAAGCCGAACACAATCAAAAGCTCATTTCCTGCTACGGCTCATTTTAGCTCCACAGCTCCGAATAGGAAGTGCTGAAACCTACTCTGACATGTTTATGCCAAGACGGCTCCTGCAGAAAGAGCTGGGACATGGATAGTTAGCTCATTAGGGGCGAATGCAGAGAATTTTTTTTTTTACACATGATTGTTATGCAGGATTATGGAAACAATATACGAAAAGGGTATTTTGCCTATGGCGATTACTAGGGATGTAGGAGAGGCTGACAACACATTGTTTTAGTATTTTTACACAAATGCTCCACAAAAAAATCCATTATTTAATTATTTATATCCATATGCTATGAATGTGTGTCTATAGCGGATGCTATTGTGACACTGGTTTTGCTCCTTATTGACTTGACACTATCAGGTACTCAATATTATTGAGCAATACTCACACTGATTGCATGGCTGTGAGGATTACATTGCATTTAGCAACTAGAGCATTAGTGAGGTCAGGTACAGATGTTGGACTGGGTCACCCCAGCTCAATCTAAAGAAATTGGATAGAGCTACTGCTCCACAGCTCTGTGCTGGTTGGCTTTAGACCCCTTTTGCTTAAAGGAGAGGTTAGTTCACGTTTTAGGTTACTAACATCAATGAGGGAAAAAGAATTATGTTTTTCTGTAAAATATCACATTTATTTCAATTAACACTAAAGCAAATTGCCTATTTATGGAATAGAAAAACGCTAGGAGTATCAATATCAACTAATATTTCAATAGCATTGCTACACGGCAGTGAATACTGTACTATATATCGTTTATTTAACTTATACACAGAATGAAATGCCCTCCCTCTTAAATCTGGCTACATTATTATTATAATCATGATATTTATACAAGTATTTTTTAATACCCTAAGGCTCTATTACCAGAAACGTTTCATATTTGTGTCTACAGTATGTAAGTTATAAGGGGATGCAGGTTAGGGCTGTCTGCCTGCCAGGAAATGCACCCTCTCTTAAATCTTTATTATTTTATTATTTACACATACACACACACAAAGATTGGGTTAAGATTGTGGTCAACAAGAGTTACCAAATATGACGTGTGATTCAAGTTTTTTCCTCATTTACCTGCACACACAGTGACACACACACACACCCACACACACTACACACAAGCAAACATGGGGCCTAAGGAGGACCATTGAGTCCTAAGTGGATGTGATTTTGAGGACACGAGGTGAAGAGTGAATTATCGAGTGTGTGATTCTCCCTTTGTCGTTCCCTCCCTCGCTCACTCCCTTCTTGCCCTATTTGGCCTGAAGAGTCACATCTGAGAATATGTCACACTCTTTCATCAGACACAGCCAGTGAGCTGAGAGCCAACACATGAGAGAAAGACCACGCGAGAGTGCACATAAATGTACACGCACACACACGCACACGCACACACACACACACACACACACACACACACACACACACACATTTACTCATGGCATTGCTTATCTCCTCAGGCATGACATTGAGGCAGCACTTCATATAAAATCTTTCCACTTTGATAAAAACGAGACGCTCATACAAATCAGTTCAATCTGGCAACCCAAGCAAGTGAGAGGGGAATATATAGGTGGGTGAGGGCAAAGAGGTGAGGTGGAGACACTTTCAGCATCAGTGATCTCTCATATTCAAAACAATCAAGCCGCCCAGACGTATCACGGGATGCATGTGTCAAGCCACCCCTGAATCAACAAGGCATCTCTAAGCGACTCCTTATGCTTTCGCTAATATGCCGTAATAGACTGGATGGCCCCATAGCTCATAATTACCAACAGATGTCACTACCCATTTGTAAGAAGCCAGTCATTAGGTATATTTATTCATATTTGTTAGTAATATGAAAACAGACAGTAGTCATTGCTGGGTGCGATATGACCATGTACGTAATCAGGGCCTAAGGGCCAGAGAGGGTTAATGGTAGGCTACCTCAGTCCAGGACAGTGACCCAGTACCAAGGACTACAGATTAGAATGCTCCAGTCTTGCCTCTAACTTATTTGCCCTTGCCCAATGGTATTTAGAGGAGGGTACTAATTCAAACAGCAGTGCAGGGAAGACCAGAAGCTAAATTAAGAGAATACATTCAATGTGCATGATTCTCACCTGATGAAACTGAAAATGTTGCTCAATCCAGACACATTTTTAGTCGTGCACTGGACCTACACGGCTAATGTAACAACTAATGGAAGCTTTTACTCAAACAATTAGTATGATTGAAACTGCATGACTAAATAAGTGATCTTAAGTAGACTTCTGTGAGCACATGAACAGACCCTGATTGGAACTGTGCACTCTTAAGTACAAAGGTGCTATAAAAGGTTCTTTGAGGGATTCCATAAAATAACCACCTTTGCTTCCTTGAAGATCCATATTGGCTAATAGATTTAAATGGGTAAAGAACTGTAAGATCAAGTGAGGCATTTTTAAACCTTTAAAAGTTTCTTCATGCTCTTCATGCTTTAACAAACATGGTTCTTTATGGAACCAAATGTGCTTCTTGTATGGCATTGCTCAAGAGTCAACAGTCATACATCTCATCCTAGTGACACAACTGGAGCCGTTAAAGCCAAGTGTAATATGCGGCCCATGGATGGATGGCCTCTTTTGATCCACAGACAGCTCGAGGCTCTTTCTGATGTTGTTAATGGCTTCCTTGCTGTGCAATCTTGTGATGCCAAAGACCTTTAAAGGCCTCCGAATTTTGTGTTGCTGATCTGAAAATACACACTGTGCACTCTACCCTTGCTTTGTCATTTGGCTACCAGGTCCTTCTTCTTCACCACATACACTTGATCCAGCTGGTTTTCCCTTGCTCTGATATTATACCTAGCCTAAGTGTGGGCGCTGGGATGGAGTCTGGAAACTTGGGACTTGTGACCCTTACCCAGGTCAGCTTGCTGTAATGAGTTGCATTGGGGTAAGAGGATACACATATATTGGTGCTTCTACCCTGCAGGGGATGGGCACAGTTCTACTTTCTTTTTGATAGGTCACTTTTTCACTAGCACAGCTACCCCACAAAATGGAGGTGGTGACATTCTCTAACGGGGACCACAGGCTTTGACACTGGTGGTAAAGTCAGGTGATGTTTACTCATTGTGTATTTGCATTGGGTTTTTTTGGACTGAACATGACTCTTTGCCCCCATTCTCACAGATCAGTTTTCCTTGTTGCAAATCCTGCTTTCGCTGGAGATTTTTGTTGGCCACCGACCCAAGAAGTGTTTGAACCTCTTCAAAACACCATGGGGTAATGTTATGAGCTGCTGTTGTGAGTCAAATAAAAACTAATATGAAATCTGCTGTAACTTCAGAGATTTTACAAGCGGCGAGTTTGTGCTGGAGCTTTGCATTTCATGGTCTCTCTGGCTAGTCAGTGCTTTGTAAGGTTTACACATCATGATTTAGTATCTTGTTGGCTCGTTTGGTACCAGGGGCGAGCAGGGCCTAAAAACATACCTGGTTCTAGGGAACAGGACCAGGCATGGCCAGTGGAAAAGCCAAAGAACTGAGACATGTAGCTTTCCATGCAGTGGAAAATCGCCATAAGATTTCCTAGCTATTTTGCAATTACCTATATTTAGTCATGATGCTAACAACTGATTTCTGTGGCCTTGAGGCAACAGTTGAAGATGTGTTCAAGGAAACTTCTTTTGGGCACAGTGGGAGGTTTAAACCGACTCCAAAAACATGGATGGGCCGATGGATAGACTAGAAAAAAACTACTGCCTGTCTTCAAAAACAAGAAATCTGAAAACCCTGCTACCACTTTCCGATAACCCTACTGTGAGTAGCCTTTTTCTTTGTTTGCTTGAATCCCCTCCTGGACCACTTTTCATACTTCCTTGGTGTTTTAGAGATCTACCGTGCTCACCTTCAACCTGTGCCCTCTATATCGTACCTGCCTTTCTGTTTCTCAGCAGCTCTCTTGCACGAATAACCATGCACTTAGTCAAGCAGCTAAAGCTGAACCTGGACATTGTTCTGCTCCTACAAGTTGTTGATGCCTTATTGGCCTTCACACTAGGCCCAACCACCTATGATGACCTTCCTTCTAAAACTCCTACAGCAGTCAGTGAAGCCTTGCAGATTATCAGGGTCACAGGTTACGTTGTAAGACATGTTCCTGAGCTTCTCTGATCAACTGGGTGACAAGTCTTGTGCACTTGATTCACTGTGGCACCTCCAAGACTGCTCCCTTCTGAACTGAGGTATCAGTGTAGGAGTTATTCAAACAAAATAAACTTGCCTTCAACAGGAATCACTGAATTTTATCTGTACTTTGTACATCTCTAGATTTATTCTGCACCTCAGTGGAATTAGATGTAGTAGCGGAAAATATATATTCATTTTTTTCTGCATGAAATGGGCTCCCAACAACCACTGACGTTCAATAAAAATTTCATGCAATGCCTGACATTACAGTTCATCTGATCCCAAGTTCATCTGATATCAGATTCATTTACACCTGTCTATCTATTGTTAATGAAGCCATCCTGCGGTTTGCACATGTTCCTCAAAGCACTCTGAACTGCAGAGATGCTCATTACGACCCAGATGGATGGTTAACTGACGAGAGCCGCTGTGGCAGGAGAACCAGCAAAGCCAGTGTTTCAAGGATGAGGTGCTAATAAGGCTGCGATCAGGCAGAGGAACACAAACCTCTGACCTGAGACACTGCAGCTGCTACCAGAGAAACTGCCAGAGAGGATAAGGTGAAGACAAAAGGAAGCGTGAGGCAAAAGAAGGCAGGTTAGAAAGCCATGAGTGAAATCTGCTTCCCCTGTTAAAATTAAAAAAGAAAGAAGAAGGAAAAAAAGAGAAAAATCAATGAGAATGCGCAAATCAATTTGTTCCCTGAGAACTGCAATGACACAGAAATAAACTCAGTCTCCAGGGGGGTTTAGAAAAGGCTGTCCGGAACAAACGTACGGTAATCACCACAGCCGATGCAGGAACACTTTCTGTCATGCATTCCTCAGCTAAAATACCTCTAATGTCTAAAATGCACAGGTAAACTGAGGGGTAGAATACGTTCATGAACCCTGTGAAGAAGATGGTATGCTAAGCTGTCACAGAGAATTTACATCTGAAAATGAATTATTTCACTCTGTGCAGTGAATTTCTCAGAGCTGTCTCTTCGTAGTAGACCCCAGTACCAGATTTTGTCTCCCAGATTTAACCCTGATTTTCTACTTCCGACACATTTCACAGAGATTTGGGATTTTGAGAGATTCGTCGGAGAAGGAACTCATTACGTGTGAGATGTGACCTTGAATACTGTTTCTGGTCCTGATATTTATTATTAATTCACTAGGAGCTAAACTACTGATGAAAATGACTGGTTACTTGTGTTATACAGGGTGGGCCATTTATATGGATACACCTTAATAAAATGGGAATGGTTGGTGATATTAACTTCATGTTTGTGGCACATTAGTATATGGGAGGGGGGAAACTTTTCAAGATGGGTGGTGACCATGGTGGCCATTTTGAAGTCGGCCATTTTGGATCCAACTTTTGTTTTTTCAATGGGAAGAGGGTCATGTGACACATCAAACTTATTGTGTTGGATTGTCAATGCAACCCTCTTCTCCCACTCTTCACACACTGATAGCAACACCACAGGAGAAATGCTAGCACAGACTTCCAGTATCCATAGTTTCAGGTGCTGCACATCTTGATGGTATGGTGTGGTATATGGGGTACAAAGATAGTGGGGCCATTCTTCATCAATGGAAACCTCAAGGTCACTGGATATGTGAAATTGCTACATGATGATGTGTTTCTCTCTTTATGCACTGAAGCTGGCACGTTCCCTGAGTTTTTCCAGCACAATGGTGCACCACCACATTATGGGTGTCAGGTCCGAGCATTCCTAGATGAACAGTTTCCTGGAAAGTGGATTGGTCGTCGTGGGCCAGTTGAATGGCCCCCAAGGTCTCCAGATCTGACCCCCTTAGACTTTTATCTTTGGGGCCATCTGAAGGCAATTGTCTATGCTGTGAAGATACGAGATGTGCAGCACCTGAAACTATGGATACTGGAAGTCTGTGCTAGCATTTCTCCTGCAATGTTGCTATCAGGGTGTGAAGAGTGGGATGTGGCTGCCATGGTCACCATGTTTTTTTTGTCCATGCTATTTTTCCCCATAACCAGCTATATTGAAAAAATAATAAAATCTAATAATAATAGTAAAAAAAAACAAAAAACAAAAACAAAAACAAATTACAATCTGAGATTACAAAAAAATCTTTGCATTTACATTCATTAAAATACAAGCATTTTAAATTACATTTTATAACTGAAGTTAACTTATTTTCTCTTTGCACTTCTTTTATAATTTATTGTACAGTGTCATTGGGTGTCTTGAATGGCGCTTTTTCAAATAAAATATATTATTATTATTATTAATTAAAAATAAAAAAAATCAACCAAGTTAAGGTTAAGTGTAAAATTCTATGTGTTTCAGGGATCTGTTGGGACCGTGTCTATTTTGTAGAGTATAGATGCCCAACCAAGTAAGAAAACAAATCAAATTATCAAAGGTGATTCATTTACACACAGCACAAAACCCCAGGTATCCCCCCTCCACCCCGACACTGTGTCATTGCTCCAGCTGATGTATTTTGGTTGGTTCACCTGTTCTTTATACAACAGTGATGAATTGTTATTCAGAGGGTTTTCTGAGAGCTTTCCTCTAGAGTAGATGAAACAGAGTCTGAAGTCTTAAGAGCCCTCAGAGCCAGGACAAGCTTTCAGCGTGTCCATTTGAGTCGCCACCGAGAGAGGGGAGCTTTCTCTGAGTATTTATAATCTCAGCGAGCCATGGAACCAACCTAGGGATCCTGCTTAAGCATATTATGTTGGCAACAGAAAAAGATCCAGGAAAGGTGGAGAGAGAGAGAGAGAGAGAGAAAGAGAGAGAGAGAGAGAGAGAGAGAGAGAGAGAGAGAGAGAGAGACATTAATCTTAAGCAGGGCACCACTGTGCCCTTGAACATGACACTTCAATCCTAGGAGCTCAAGAGATGTTGTTGGATTCTTTCTTCCTGCCCCCCCTCTCATCCTTGACATTGCAAAATGCGACAATATTTTGACTTTGATAAAGAACAGAAGAATTAAAGCACATAGCATGACAGCGAGACAAAAGAGGGCTACACACAGATATAAGACACAGAAAAAACAGAGAGGGATGGAGGCAGAAACACAAAATCAGCCAGAATACTCCACAGTCAACAGCCATGCCCCTAGTGTTCCTTTTTACAGCTATCAGAAAAAAACAGCTGAGCAGGGAGGGTACAAGGAGAGGAGGGAGCAGAGAGAGAGAGAGGCAGAGAGAGAGAGAGAGAGAGACAGAGAGAGTCAGAGAGAGAGAGAGAGAGAGAGAGACAGAGAGTCAGAGAGAGAGAGAGACAGAGAGTGAGAGAGAGAGAGAGAGAGAGAGAGAGAGAGAGAGAGAGAGAGAGAGATCTAATCCCTATTTCAGGATTTGTAGCTAAAGGAAGGGTTCCTTCCATTCTGAAGCCTTTCTGTCCACAAAGTAATTTTGTCAGTGTTATAAAGCCGAGGAGCAGGTGGGACCCCGGGGCCCTTCTCCACAGAAGACAAGGCTGACCACAAAATGACCACTCATCTTCCAGTCGGTCCTCACTCTCTCTCTCTCTCTCTCTCTCTCTCTCTCTCTCTCTCTCACACACACACACACACACACACACACACACACACACTCCCTGAGTCTCTTTACACTAGATTTTGGCTCACTGCTGTGAGGATTTGATTGCATTCAGCCACAAGAGCATCAGTGAAGTCAGGAAGAGGTTTTGGGGTGAGTAGTTCTGGGCCTCAAATGCCATCTAACTCTTCACAAAAGGTATTATTGTATTACATGGGGTTCACAACTCCAAAGAACTGCTCCAACACGGAGGGGCTTTGGACCTCTTTTACTTTAAAGTAACACTAGGTAAAATTAGGCGTCTTTGCTGTTAGGTTGTGGGGTGTGTGTGTGTGTGTGTGTGTGTGTGGTAGAGGGGGGGTGTTCCCACCCACCTTCAGAAGTGACATAGTGCAGTTTCTAAAGCACTGAGCCTGGAATAGCAACAACAGTAATGCTATTTTCCCTCTTACATTTCAGTGGGACATCACAATGATTTTCAAGCTGTCGTTTTAAAGGAAAAATAATACATAGCATTGGTTTGAGCTCATGCACAGCTGCTCCAGAAGGAGGGGAGAGAGAGAGAGTGAGAGAGAGAGAGAGAGAGAGAGAGAGAGAGAGAGAGAGAGAGAGAAAGAGAGAGAGATAGACAGTGTGAGAGACTGAGGGTTTAAGACCATGAATAAACCAAAATAGTTAAACTTCACCAAAATCATACAAGATTGTTCAAAATGCATCTGTTTGAAGAGTAAAGAACATCCACCAGATCTAAGAGCATGACTTTGACCACTTAAACGTATTTATGGAACCTTGATAGTGCTCTTGAACACAGTGGAGGGTCTGTGTAGCATCGCTGGGCTCCGGAGGGTTGCTCTCTTCTGCTCATTGCTGCACATTTTCTTCAATGCCAAGCATCTAAATGAGAAAGGAATTTTTAGGGGGGTTGGGGGGTGGGGGTGGCTGACAGAGGTTAGAGTCCAATTCATCTCCAGCTGCCAGTCATGCACCAAACCCGAGCGTTCATTCTTCTCTAGATGATTACTTCAGCCTGGCCTCGTCCCTGGTTGAGCGGCCGATAAAGCGTAAATGCACGCGGCGCACAATGGCGCGTCTGAAAGGAGGATGCTCTAAAGCCATGTATGGAATTCCTATCTCTGAGGTCATTACATTTCTATGTGTCAAACATGACACACGGCGTCTGGGCAATTACCGTCTCAGAAACGTCCTTGTTATGGCGAGACGAGGCGAGGCAAGGCAGGGGCAGTTGTCTGAGGATGTGAAGAGCAGTATGTCATGAGCAAAAGTTTCAGCACCGTGACTGGATGCATAGGTCATGCTGTTTTATGGATCATGTGTTTGAATGTGTTCGGTAAGCCTCAAGATGGATGGAGCTGTTGTAGCTGTGTTCTGCAGGTGAAATGCCCCTCTAAAGAGGTCCACAACAATACATTTCTGTTATTCTACTGATGTTCACACAAATCATATGTGGTTTTGTGTTCCTAAAACAATTTCTCATGATCATAGCCATTTGTGCTCAATCAGAAGCTCTGCCTATTTTAAGGTGGAATGACACTTTAGTGTAAGAAGCAGGCTGTAGCTTGTTTGTTGTTGACGTTTACATTGTCTGTAAGGTTTATTTCTATTTGAATTACCACAGAAAGTCATTTGGAACTGAAGTATTTAGTGTTGTATCACTTTACGTCTGGGTTTACTTTCATGCAGTCAGGCAGGTCATGTTTATTTATAGAGCGCGTTTAATAGACAAGGGCGATTCAAAGTTCTATACAGAGTCAAAAGAAACATTAAAAATCACTTAAATTAAGAGCAAGAATAGGAAAAAAAAAACATAAAATGCTTTAAAAATAATTAATGATTAAAAAGATTCATTCATTGTCTGTAAGCGCTTCTCCAGTTCAGAGTCGCGGTGGGACCCGGAATCATTGAACGCAAGGCAGGAATACACCCTGGAGGGGGCGCCAGTCCTTCATGGGTTGCCACACACACACACACACACTACCTGCTGCGGCACCATGCCACCCTTAAAATGATTAAAAAAAATAAAATTATATATATACAAAAAAAAAAAAAAACAATGTTTTCAGTCTTGATTTTAAAGTGTCTAAAGTAAGCGCTCTCGTGAATTTGAAGTCAGTTCCACCTTAAGAGATGTAACTGTAAAAGCAAAAATACATCTTTGTTATCCACGTATGAAGCAGAAATAGAGCAGCATCCTCATGTCTTTTCATGTTTGTCAAATGTTCGGTGGCCTCCAAATGCCTCCAGATGCCAAGTAGACAAAGGAAGGATAGAGCTCCTGAGTCAACTCACATCACCGTTTCCTCCATCAGGGCCATGCACAAGCACTGGAGCTTTTTTCAGTGCGAAAACAGTTCTACTGGAACTTTATTTTTTTTTCCGTGTGTGAAATCAGTCAATGCCATGGCTGAGCATTTGGAACAGCAGCTTTCCAAGGACAATCTGAAACAGGCAAATTCAGACAGCCAGGATTTATTATGTCATAAACCCAAGGAATCAATCCTGTCGACTTGCAGAGCAGGGCTATTGAGCTGACCGCGAGAGAGTCGGGGAGGGGAGGTTATAGATCGAGGCAGGGACTAATTACATATTCATAGATCTGTGTGTTCTGAAGGAAGGCAAAGGTACTTTTAAAGCATAGGTTTATTCTTGAAAATAATGTTTAAGATGTCATTTTAAAGAACAGGGTGGAACAGGTTTCAAAGAGCTTAATCTTTGGCCAGAAGGAAAAGAAAAAAAACAATAAATATTAATCTCCTTCATTACAAATTGCAAATTAAGATTTAAACATGCATATATTTGTTCATTGGAAAATAAGAATACACAATTTGAAAAGAGCACCCAAACTATTGCATAATTACAAGCAAGACCCAGTGTGAGGAGCCTGGAGTGAACTCATGAGCCTGGACCAGAGCCAATTAGCCCGGTGGTCCTTTAAAGCAGTGTACAGAGTCTCATATAGACCACGTTACCACACAACACAGGGTTTATCTGTTTACCTTGACTACAGAGTGGGGGTAGAACATGGAGAGAGAGGGAAGAAGAGAGAGGGAGGTAGACTGGAAGAGATGGAGGGTGAAAAGGGTATAATAAGGGACGGAAAAGAAAATGGTGAGGAGCTCCACTATCCCCCCGTCACGTCTTCTGTGCCAGGAGGTAATGTGGCAGCTCCTGGTTGGAATGAGGCTAGTCGATATGCTGCTGGCCCTATTTTTAGTGTGTGTGGGGGGGGGTTACTTGTGTGTACGTGTGTGTCTGAGTCTGATGTCTGGTACCCCGCTAAGCCCAGGAAGTGTGTGAAGAGAGAGGTTATGGTCCAATTACGCCAGCAGAGCAAGTAGGACGGAGGCACACATCTCTGATTCTGTTCAAGGAGAATCTGCTGAATCCCAAATTTTGCATAATCCCATGGTTAAGATGTAAGCAAAGTTGTTCAGAGGGGTCTGATGGGAAATGCTCCATCTGAGTGACATTCACAATGTTTTACCCTGGTGGTGTTAGGAACCAGACATCTTTTTAAAGGGAGGTGGTGTAAAGAGCATTATCTTGGGTTTAAATGTAATAAATATGTAATAATAATAATAATAATAATAATATAATTAAAACAGTAGATAATTACTCCTCACTACACGTGGTGTAGACTGAGAAATCTAATATTTATACACTGAATAAAGTACCAAGGTACATGAGTTGTATTCAATAGGCTTTGTACATAACCTATAGCTCACTGGCTAATCTAGCAGGCAGGAGCTGGTTGGCACCACAGGGATTCCCACTGCAAAATATAATATAGCATGCTGGGTATTGTAGCGAGAGATCATTAATAAAAGCATGAAAACAGAATAGAGTTGTTAACACGGTCACTAACCAAGCAGCTGAATGATATAATACTGTGGCCTTAGAAAACTCAATAACATGACAATCATCATCAAAGAAAAGCTTTACACTATTTAATGCATGTTCTGTAACGTAAGACCTCTGTTCTGATGTGTGACCATATACTGAGCAGTCTACACTGAAATCTATAGAGCAAATGGCTGAATTCACACTGAATTCCTCAGGGATGTCAGAACAGGCTAATTTCAGCCACTCCTTGTAAATGTTTTGAAAGGCTGAAACGCTCCGGTTGCTTCCTGACAGCCAGTAAGAGTACACCATTTAATTGCTTTCCCATCCTTCACCCTAGTAACTCTGAACTGTTTCCAGACTCAAAACCATACACGTTACTTAAGGGAGAGGGTGGTAAAATCCTATAGACTGAATAGGGCCGGGGGGGGGGGGGGGGGGGGGGTTAGATTCATGGCTCTGACATCATAACCATGACTACATTCACATTTGCAACATTTGCAACTTAGTTTCTGTAAATGTGCTGCACTTTAACTGTGTCAGTAACTGATGTGTTTCAGAATATTTTGTTTTAGTTTGTGTGTGTGTGTGTATATATATATTTGTTTTAGGTCTATTTTTTTTTAATTCTTTCCATAGTATAAGCCCTCCAGGAGACAAGCGCTATGCTTCTGCTTGTGGTTAGCATTGGTTTTCACAGCCACTACAGACATATTTCATACATGATGAGCGTAAGAACCCAGCCATTAACTTGTCGTAGAACGAGGCATGTGGCAACAACCCTTTCCGTTTCAAGGGCTTCCTCCATTCGAGTGGAATTTATGAAACCAGCAATTCAGGAAAACCATTATGATACGAAATTGTCTTTTATTGAAAGCAGCCACGGGAGTAAATCTATGACATTCAGCGTAAGAGCATTGTAAAAAGTGTCAATGCATCATTTTATGGAGGCAAACAAAGGCGTCCGCTCAACGTTTACAGCAGCAGAGGTTGGAGCCATTCAAATGAAACCGTTATCACGCCAGCAATTTAGTGCAAAACAGTCATGAAATAAACTCCTGAGTGACGGCGAAGGCATGAGCTGAACTTCTATTATGACCAGGACGCTGTGTCTGTAATGCAATCCCTGTGCCACATAAAACACAACAGCCACGCCATCAAATTCTCAACTCTAACTCACCGTCTTCCTCTCGTTTTGGCTCTCCCTCCCCTTTCTCTCACTCTCTGTTTGGATGCATTTGTTCTACGGTGGTCCAGCTAATGACTGACTAAAAACTGGGGAATGATGTTTAAGGAAGGGATTTACTTCTGACCTCTCCACTTGAAGGGGTTTTCTGTGTGTCCCCTGGGATACTGCCTGAATCTCGGACGGATAGATGCATTCCCTACCTAGTGCCCCATGTAACGATAGGGACAGAGCCCCATTTGAGACTAAAACCCACTCTCTCAATGTTCAAGTGTCATATTAAATTTGGAGGTTCTATAGCAAGCAGCTCATCAAACTGAAACTTCTCTCTTATGACACGGCACTCACAGAGCTTGCCCACTCGTGGAAGAAAGTTCCTTGATTTATTCATCCCGACTACTCATTGGCTCTATTCATCAAATATTACAAAGAAATATTACTGTATTGAAAAAAGAAGGGGAAAAAAGAGCGCTTAATGGAATTAGTGTCAAAAACGTCTTCGGTTAATTGTCTTCCCTTTAATAGAGCCGAGTCTGTGGGCCCCATCCCAGCCATTTTCTTTCGCCTTCCCCTTTATCAGCTGAGCAGAAAGGATGAAAAAGTGTTTTTATCTTGCGATGGCCTGTCAGGGATGATTGCATTGCAGCGATGGAACAGGAACAGGAATACACTCTAGTTTTCGGAAGGAAGACACAGGAGTGTCTGGCTGATAATGATTTCAACTGGTGCCGTTATTTAGCAAACAGGGGCTAGCATCATTCCTCCTGCCTCATATTAAAAAACAAAGGGAGCCCACAGGAATGGCTCTATCCATCTCCCTGGAAACCATAGGCAAATCATTATGTCAGCCGGTGCTTACTGAACAAATAAAGTCCTGCTGAGGAAAGCAAGGCTTTGGTTATGATTATTCTGCCTAGGATCTATATTATTCCTGCCACGGAAGACAAAACCACAGGACACGTATAAAGCCATGTAACAGCCTGCGGATTACTTCACAATAAGCAAAAGTTTCATCTCGGGAAAAGCAGTTGCGGTGGATGGCAGATGATGATCTTTTGAGAATCACAGTCATTGTATTTTACTTTGCTCATGGATGATGTCCCCACCTTTGTGCTATTTTAGGGTAAACACCACTTTAACGTTGCATCTTCCCTTGGTGGAGACGCTTGTTTCTCTTTGTGACGCTCTCCAGCAGTTGCCCCAGGTTTACTAGTTTTAAGTCTCACAGAAGAAAACACACACATATCCCACCACCTTCATATTTTCTCCCAAATGCGACAAAAGCAAATATATCCCTTAAGCAAGCCTTATACAGAAGACACAAAACCCCCTTACTGTCCTCTAGAGAGACATTTGAGGACACTTCAGCACAGGTTATTGGATGTATTCCATTAACTTTATAAAATATAGTCGTCTAAAAGCCACTCTCGCCCAACACCAATGACATGCTGCATTATAGGTCGCTTTATTTTTATGTTTTCTGCAAGCCTCCAGATCGATGAAGATATTCCAGATGTACTTGTGAAATGTGTGTTTATTTTTTTTTTTTTTTGTGTCACACCTGCTACTCCTATGAATACAGCATTGCCTAATCCTGCTTCTCAAAACACCATATCCCAGAATGCACCAGACGATCACATGACACTACACTGGTCTGATTCACCAGAGTTCTAATCATGCACTCCTGTTTGTACTCCTATAGAAACTCTATGCACTGCCTAGTCCCTTGCCGAGGTTTATCCTTGCATCAAAGTGGTCTGTCTGGTCTGATATCTCATTGCCTACCTTTTGCTTGTCTTTAAGGTTTCTGTCTCTTGCCTCTTCCCTTTGGTATTGTTGATCGTCTCCGGTTTTGGACTCTGCCTGTTTTGTGACTTTGCTTTTTGGTACGTCTCTAAGGTTCTGTTTTGCTCTCTGTGCTTGACCCCTGCTTGTATTGGACTAATCTTTTGGACTTTGTATTCATATATTTTAACATCTAAGATTTATACTATATTTTCTTTTTTTTTTCTTTTTTAATACATTTTTCATATCAATTTTCCAACCCTCAGAACTAAACAGACTGTCCCTTGTTGCCTTGTTGGCTGCTTCATTATTTTATTTTATTTATTTATTTTATAAACAGAATAGGCCGATATACAGTGAATTCATGCTACAGTTTCATTTGTGCCCATTGCTTACAGGAGCTAAACTGTAAGTTCCTCATTCAAAAACACCTCCAATTGCCACTCTGTAGCACATGAGCATATGGTCCCTTAGCTGAGGGGGCGTTGAGATGTGGTAGACAGGTAGAAAAACCCTCAGAACTGGGCTGTGGAGTGCTGAGTCTGTGCTATCTGGGGTGAAGAACCTCCATTCAGTATGGCTTTGATGAGCAGCAATGCAGAGTGTGAATTATGCAGTGACAAATTTGGGTGGAGACATAAAGGGAAACCAGTACAGCAGAGGCGCCTGCTTAGGTGAACTGAAGTCCTACAAGCCTTACAGTAATCTAGCGGATGTTTGCATTCAACCATATGCACTTGATACAATCGAATTCACAAGTTAGTTAGCAGTTTACGATAACAAACAGTAAATTCTCTGTCTGCACAATGGCAACATTACTCAAGACTTTAACTGAGGGACACATGACTGGACTGAGGCAGGCAGACTTTAGGGATGTCTTAAATCACATTACCAGGCTTGATGGGAAACATATTGTAATATTCATTAGAGTATATAATGTATAAAACATAATGTAATAGTCATTAGAGCGTTAGCTAAATCAACATCTGATGGTGAATGACTAGTTTTGTGCCACAAATGCCATTTAAAGATTCAAATTACAGGGGGAACTGGGTGGGTCTGACCCCCCTCATGAGGTAAACACATTAGTTTGGGAAACACACACTTTCTTCTCAGGACAATGTTCAGTTTTGGTGAAATGTCGGGTCAAAAAGCAAGCCCTGACTTTTCTTTTATACCAAAGCATGAGTCTCACACATTTTCTTTTTGGTTACTGAGAATAGAGTCAGGAGTTAGAGTAGTATTAATTATCTACAGTAATCAATATGTCTAGGAATGTTGTGTGTATAGTTGAACCGATGAGTGTGTGTGTGTGTGTCTATGCAAATGTTCATCTATACCGTGTATTAATAAGACATCACAAAAACAATAGACTGTTCTGACAGCATTGCGTTCAAACTTTGCAGTGAAAGAGTACGTTTGTATAATACATGAACTCCTTATTTTAAATAATATAAAGAGTATTTGAGTTTTCATGATATAAGTCAAATTCAAATAATTGTTTATTTAATGCTCCTGCCCTCCATGTATAAAACATTGAACATCACCAATTATTACACGAAAACGAGAATCAGTTTTGTCAACCGAGGCCCTGATCAGAGACTGGAGCTGAGAGAAAATGGCAGATCGCAGATCAAAATGGCTGCCTGGGAGTAAAACTCCCCAGCTGGGGCTGTCTAACTCTTCTTCGAAAAAAAAAAAAAAGTGAAGACACTCCCTTCCTTTCAGCTGAGCTGACATCACATGGCGGAACAGAACGCACTATCAAATAATTCATCTTCAATCTCAAGAGCAATCAGTTAGTTAGAGAAGAGAGCTCTTGATACATGGCAGATGCTATCGTATGAAGATATGAGAGTTCTCCGTATATTACAGATATTCAAAAATGATAAAATCATCAGGCGTACCCCTCAGAACCCTCTCAGACTGATAAGAGGAGCAACTGACCGTCCTCCACAATCCGCTAGCAGCAATCAGCCTGACAAAGCTCCGCCCACCCGAAGAGGGGACCTTTGCTTCAGGCCTCTCTCGCCCTCCCGAGAATCCCTATACTCTGGCTTTCATCTCTGCTGGATTGTTTTGAATTACGCCTCTCAAAATCAGGCAGCCGCACACATACACACACTTTTGCACACACTCACAAAGGCCTCTCATCACACAATCAGTGCCTACTGGAGAGAGAGAATGGTGCTGGGACTTTGTGAGCCTTTGACGCTGGAGGCAATTTAGTCTTCTCTTTTCTCACGACTTCAGTACCCTCAGTTCGCCCTTCTCCTCTCCCTTCATACAGTCAAACTGCATACTGACAAACATCTAAAGCAATGCCTGAACAGCTGAAATGCTCCAAATGGATTCCCTTTTGTCCTCCATTTAAATGGATAATAATGCTATAATCCCATAATGGCAGCAGGGGTTGAACAGGATTGAGAAGCACAGAGCACTGTCTAAGTACAGGATTAAAGGAACAGTGATGCACACTAAAACAATGCAAACATGTTTACCCATGTACCAGGGAAACTATCATCTCCATGTTTTGATCTCTGGCAATGCCGATCTTGTGTGGTTAAAGTGATCTAAAGAATTAGCATAGGCCCTTCCATCTGAAAGAGTTTACAGAAGCACTTTCTGCAGTTCAGAGTATCAGCATAAACATTATTTTACAGTTGTAGGAAACTTAAGCTTTATCTAACTCCCTGTACAGTAACGTAAAGTGTTAGCATAACCATATTCTTTAGTTACAGAAATCTTACGAATTAGCATTGGTACATAAACCACTTTAGCTTTAGCTTAAGACTACATTAGTTAAATAACACCATTCCAACAGAAGGCTGATTGACTGTTCTACACCGTCCAATACAGGAAGGCTTTATACCTATTGGGCACACTGCTAGCTTTGGGTATTGTGACCTTAAGTTCTGCATCATATGCATCTGCACTAAAGTGTAGCCTTGCTTTTCTACACTAAATATAAAAGCTGTGTGTGCAAAGTTGGCCATCTAGGTCCAAAACTGGAGCCTTAAAGAATAATTAAATAAAAAATACATTAAAACTGATATTCACTAATTAAAAAGGTATTAACAAACTTTCAGGCACAATAGTAATATCCCATTCCATTCCATTTTGTTTTCAGCTGAACGGCTGTAGACAGTTTGTTGATGCTCAAAAATTTGTGTCAGCCTCTTTCTTCCTCTTTCATTAAGGAGCTATTTTTACCACTCGTTTACTGTTGGCTGGATGTGGACCACTCCAGAAACACACAGGATGCTGTGGAGCTTGAAAAACCCAGCAGCTTTGCAGTTCCTGACACACTCAAAAAACCAGCACACCCACTATCACACCCCATCAGAGGCACTTCAAGTGTTTTTTTCTTTGCCCATTCTCTCTCATGTCCACAATCCATTTTTCCAACCACTTTCAGCCTTTAAAATCCTTGTTTAACCTGGTTCCTCTCCTTCATCTGCACTTCATACTCATCTGGCTGAAGTGGATTTAACAGGTGGAATCAATTAGCTCATGCTGTATCCATCAATTGGATTTTCTCGGGCAGAATATTTCAAATATTATCTGGATCCCGGCTTCAGATACTGGCCATAATTCTTTGTGTATTTATCGCAGCAAAAATAAATGAAAAGATAAGCTCTAGAGCAGCTACTCATGAGCCTACGCTCAATGCCAAGTGTGGTTAGAGGTATATGAAGTCCCCATGTGGAGCAGTGGAACTGCCTTGTCTGGTGCGACTGACATCCTCCAATACCTTGATTGTTTGGAATGGCGAACCTCAGTAACTGTCACCAAATCCTCACAAAAATGTTCCAGTATGTATTCCAGATCATACATGCAGGCATGACAAATTACAGGAACAGCATGAATAATTGAAGGGAGAAACATAATGAGTGCAGGTGTTTTTAGACAGGTATATTGCCTGCATGATATAATTATGTAATGAGCAGCCCATCAAGCTCAGAGCAGGCCCAGCTGACCCCAATTTTAGATCAAGATGGCAAGGGGAATAGATCTAAGTGACTTTGAAAAGGGGTCCATCATTGGGGCATGGAGAGTGTTCAACAGAATGAGGGACTGAAGTAATATCTGCCTTTAGATCTTGGGAAAGACATCAGTAAATAGGCTGGTAGTTGAGGCTGAAAGCGAGCGTTTCATGACCGTGATTTTCATACATTACTGCTCTGCAAGTGACTGAAATCAGAGCAAGATGTGATCAGAGTGTGTCAGCAAGAGCAGATCTTCTGCAGTTACATAGATGGGGGTATAATAGTAGGACTGCAGATAAACTCCTCATTACGAAGATAAATGCACATTTGAGAGTTCATTGATGCAAAGTAGGCTCTGATCTCCACAGATGTGGAAAAAAGTGATATGAGTAGATGAGACGTACTTTACATATGAGCAAGTGGATGTTAAGGTTACACCAAGAGAATGTAATAAATGCTTGACCCCTATAATGAAGGGTAGCAGTGGCTCTTTACGCTATGGAGTAGCAATCTGCTGATGAGGTCTGTGTCCTTATCTCAGTATAGTGAAGTGTCACTGCAAAGCAGAAGAAAGATTCTAACATTGCTACTCTTGTGGCTGCCTGCAATCAAATACTCACAGTAGTGTGGTGATGTACTGATGGATTGTAACATAAACTCCAACTCAACCCAAAGCATGCAACCCAAGAAGATGCTTAAGGCTTTATATCTCTTTATTTGAGCATCTGTACCATCAGTGAGTGCATTTTTAAGCAGCTGAATCCACTAATTATAAAGGGTGTTTACAACATTTCGACATCTAGTGTACCTTTCAGAATCTTCCAGCACATTTCCAAGACTTGCAGAATCTTTGCCAAGGAACACTGAAGCTGTTTTGACAGCATGTAGTGGCCCGCACCCCAGTAAGGCACTTTTATGTTGTTTTTTTTTCCCCTTTAATTTGTTTGTATATTCTTGACTTAATCCTGCCTCAAACATCTCAGAGCATTTTGAAGAATTTTCAAGTTTTTTGAACTCACCAACTGTGGATTTGGTATCATCCGTGTCACGCCTTCGTCCTGTCAGTTTGTTGTCCCCGCCATGTGCTTTAATTGCACATGGCTCTGTTTTGTTTATGTCCTTGTCTCCGCCTTCGTCCCGCCTCCTCGTCCGTGTCATCTGTTCACCCGTCCTCCTCGTTATCTGTCCAGGTGTTTCTCGTTTGTGTAAGTACTTAAGCCCTCTTGTCTCGCGTCCAGTTTGTCGTTCATTTCACCTTTGTTCAGTCGCGTTGGTTTACCTTTCACATTCTCATTTATCCTTTCTCATGTCAGTCATGTTATCTGTCTGTCTCCGTAGTTTCTCTCGTCGTCGTTTCGCTCCCCAGTCTAGTCTGTCTAAGTGTTAGTTTAGTTTCATTTCGTGTTGTGTTGTAACTACTGTTTCCTGTCATTGTTTTGTTATTTCTTTCATTATAATTAAAATACCGTGTTTTAGCAAATGCGTCCGCCTCCGTCAGTCCGCTCCGTGAATCCTGACAGAATGAACGACCACCAGGACGCAGCTAGCACAGACTCTATGTTCGACAGGGCTGCGATGTGGAATAGCCGGCTCCGACAAATGCATGCCACAGTGGCTCAACGCCTTCGGGAGGAATCGATTCATGAGTCAATTCATGAGTCGAGTGATTGCTCCAGCGCGAGTCGTAGGAGCCGGCGGAAGAAGCGTGCTGGAGTTCCCCCCTCGCTGGAGGATTACCCCCTCAGGTCCGGGGAAATTTTTGGGGGGGCGTTAAGGGTAGGGGCTGTTAGCCTCACCTCCGTAACTCCGAGGTCTGAGGCTAACAGGGGCGCACCTCGAGGTGATCTGATGGGTGCGCCTGTGAAACCCCCTAAACCCTTTACAGCTCCAGCGCGAGCCCGGCGAGCAGCACGAACTCCTGTCCTCGAGAGCGCGGCTCCTCCTGCCGCGCCTGTCTTCGTTAACGCGGCTCCTCCTGCCGCGCCTGTCTTCGTTAACGCGGCTCCTCCTGCCGCGCCTGTCTTCGTTAACGCGGCGCCTCCTGCCGCGCCTGTCTTCGTTAACGCGGCGCCTCCTGCCGCGCCTGTCTTAGTTAACGCGGCGCCTCCAGCTGCGCCTGTCCTCGAGAGCGCGGCACCTCCAGCCGCGCCTATCTTCGTGAGCGCGACACGCGCCTCTCCAGTCTTCGTGGACGACGTCGCAGATTCATCTGCCTCCGTGGACGTCGTCGCACGTTCTTCAGTCTTCATGGACGTCGCTGCAGGTTCCCCTGCCTCCGAGGACGACGTCGTTGCAGGCTCCCCTGCCTCCGAGGACGACGTCGTTGCAGGCTCCCCTGCCTCCGAGGACGACGTCGCTGCAGGCTCCCCTGCCTCCGAGGACGACGTCGCTGCAGGCTCCCCTGCCTCCGAGGACGACGTCGCTGCAGGCTCCCCTGCCTCCGAGGACGACGTCGCTGCAGGCTCCCCTGCCTCCGAGGACGACGTCGCTGCAGGCTCCCCTGCCTCCGAGGACGACGTCGCTGCAGGCTCCCCTGCCTCCGAGGACGACGTCGCTGCAGGCTCCCCTGCCTCCGAGGACGACGTCGCTGCAGGCTCCCCTGCCTCCGAGGACGACGTCGCTGCAGGTTCCCCTGCCTCCGAGGAGGACGTTGCAGGTTCTCCTGTCTCGGTGATGGCGGCACCCGCCGCTCCAGTGTCCGTGATGGCGGCACCCGCCGCTCCAGTGTCCGTGATGGCGGCACCCGCCGCTCCAGTGTCCGTGATGGCGGCACCCGCCGCTCCAGTGTCCGTGATGGCGGCACCCGCCGCTCCAGTGTCCGTGATGGCGGCACCCGCCGCTCCAGTGTCCGTGATGGCGGCACCCGCCGCTCCTGTCTCAGTGATGGCGGCACCCGCCGCTCCAGTGTCCGTGATGGCGGCACCCGCCGCTCCTGTCTCGGTGATGGCGGCACCCGCCGCTCCAGTGTCGGTGATGGCGGCACCCGCCGCTCCTGTGTCGGTGATGGCGGCACCCGCCGCTCCTGTGTCGGTGATGGCGGCACCCGCCGCTCCTGTGTCGGTGATGGCGGCACCCGCCGCTCCTGTCCCCGTGACTGTGGCTACGGCCTCTCCTGTCCCCGTGACTGTGGCTACGGCCTCTCCTGTCCCCGTGACTGTGGCTACGGCCGCTCCTGTCCATGTCCGTAGGTCGGCCCGAAAGACTTCGAGGCCGATCCCCAGAACTGTGCCCAGGCTGGTTCCTCGGACTGCCCCACAGACATTTGCCAGCCCTGGGCACCCACCTGTTGTTTTGATTCCCCTGTCTGTCCCTGTCCTGGTTCCTGTCTCTGTCCTAGTCCCTGTACCCGTGTCTGCCTTTGTCTCTGTCCCTGTCCCGGTCACTGTGTTTGTGTCAGTCCCCGTAAACGTCTTGGTCCCTGTTCCCCTACCGAGTCCTGTCCAGTCCCCTGTCAGCCCTGTCCAGTCTATGTTTCAACCCTCAGTCTCGTCACATGTCCAGTCCCCTGTTAGTCCTGTCCAGTCTCTGTTTCAGACCCCTGTCCAGTCCCCGTTCCAACCCTCTGTCCGGTCTCAGGTTCAGTCCCCTGTTAGTCATGTCCAGTCTCCGTATCCGTCTAGTGTCATGTCACCTGTCCTGTCTTCTGTCCAGTCACATACCCCTGTCCAGTCTAATGTTCCTATCCTGTCCAGTGTCTTGTCCCCTGTCTCGTCACCAGTCTCTGCTCCCGTCCATTACCAGCACCCAGTCCTGTCATCAGTCCCGTCTCCATTCCAGTCCCCTGTTTTGTCACCTGTTCATGTCCAGTCTTCTGTCCCCAAACGTGTCCAGTCACCGTATCCGTCTAGTGTCATGTCACCTGTCCTGTCTTCTGTCCAGTCACGTACCCCTGTCCAGTCCAGTGTCTTGTCACCAGTCTCTGCTCCCGTCCAGTCCCAGCACCAAGTCCTGTCACCTGTCCCGTCTTCCGTCCAGTCCCTGTTTCCATCCAGTGTCATGTCCAATGTCAAAAATCCTGTCAATTCCCATGTGTCCACTCCTGTCCTGTCCAGTCCGTTCTCGTCTCTTGTTACCCCCCTTTGTCAGTCTCCTGTCATGTCCCATGTCCCGTCTCGTATATTCGGTCATGTCGTGTCCCCAGCTCCTGTGTCTGTCCCCGTCCTGTCCTGAGTCCTGTCATCTGTTGGTTTGTTGTCCTGTCTCGTTTTTCGTGCCCTCTCCTGCGTCAGCTCCTGGGGGGTTTAGGAGTACGCGCCCGGGAGTTGCGCGTTCTTGGGGGGGGCATCTGTCACGCCTTCGTCCTGTCAGTTTGTTGTCCCCGCCATGTGCTTTAATTGCACATGGCTCTGTTTTGTTTATGTCCTTGTCTCCGCCTTCGTCCCGCCTCCTCGTCCGTGTCATCTGTTCACCCGTCCTCCTCGTTATCTGTCCAGGTGTTTCTCGTTTGTGTAAGTACTTAAGCCCTCTTGTCTCGCGTCCAGTTTGTCGTTCATTTCACCTTTGTTCAGTCGCGTTGGTTTACCTTTCACATTCTCATTTATCCTTTCTCATGTCAGTCATGTTATCTGTCTGTCTCCGTAGTTTCTCTCGTCGTCGTTTCGCTCCCCAGTCTAGTCTGTCTAAGTGTTAGTTTAGTTTCATTTCGTGTTGTGTTGTAACTACTGTTTCCTGTCATTGTTTTGTTATTTCTTTCATTATAATTAAAATACCGTGTTTTAGCAAATGCGTCCGCCTCCGTCAGTCCGCTCCGTGAATCCTGACAATCCGCCCCTCAGAAGTTCAGCTGTAAATAGTTAAAAGGAATACACTCAACACCCATGCAACCACAAATGGACCTTTCATGTCTCAGACTAAATCTCCTACTTCACTGGCTATAAAGCGTGACTTTTTCAGTCACATCGGTTAGTCAGGCTCATCACGTGTCCACTGAAGTCCAGTGATTTTATAGCCATTCTGTTCATGTAGTGCGGATCACTTAAGGTGACATCGGCATGGCTTTTCTGAGTGTAATGTAATTGGAGAACAAAGACCAAAGTGACTCGCTGTCCTTAGGCCTTTTTTATCCACAGCTCATATCTTCAAAATGGAATAAATTACTGCTAATCAAAATGAAATTTCTGCCATGTAATTAGTGAGCTCTGTTTCTTCAGTTCACCCACTGAAAGCAGCACAGAGCTTTCCACCTCTTGAGATTTGCTCCTCAAAGCTAGCAGTTCACCTAATCAAAATCAGAAACAGGAATAGATTATCTATACAAATACATTTGAAAGATTTTGATATATATTATTTTTTGTGTGTATTCTCTGGATCTTTTGTCATTTTATGATAACATTCATTCATTCATTCATTATCTGTAAGCGCTTATCCAGTTCAGGGTCGCGGTGGGTCCAGAGCCTACCTGGAATCACTGGGCGTAAGGCAGGAATACACCCTGGAGGGGGTGCCAGTCCTTCACAGGGCAACACAGACACACACAAACACACATTCACTCACACACTCACACCTACGGACACTTTTGAGTCACCAATCCACTTTTGGACTGTGGGAGGAAACCGGAGCACCCGGAGGAAACCCATGCGGACACGGGGAGAACACACCACACTCCTCACAGACAGTCACCTGGAGAGGGAATCGAACCCACAACCTCCAGGCCCCTGGAGCTGTGTGACTGCGACACTACCTGCTGCATCACTGTGCCGTCCATTTTATGATAACAGTTTCATAGAATTTAAAATTGAGTAAATTAAAGTAATAATTAAATGGCAGTTGAAAACAATTTATTTATCATTGCATTCATAATACGTTCAGTTGCCATTTTTAATACCAGCCAAAAGTTTCCATAAAAATGATAGAAAAGAAGGAGTATGTTTGAATTTAAAACTTAAACATAGCACAAAAAGTAAGGAAATATATGTTTGGTAGATTATTTATTTGTTGTAACAATGCTTCTTCTCAATGCAGAGGGATATCGAGATGAAATTCTGCAACCAGTGGCAATCCCATATCTCCACAGTTTGGGACCGAACTCTATCCTCTAAGAGGACAAAGCTCGCCCCGCAGAGCAGAGTTTATTAGAGACTACCAACAGAATTTGCGAGTGGAGAGGGTGGAATGGCCTTCCAGCGTCCTGACCTCAATCCCATTGAACACTTGTGGAATCAGCTTGGGCGTGCTGTGTGCGCCAGAGTGACCAACACAAACATGTTGACTGACTTGCGACAAATGCTGGTTGAAAAATGGGATGCCATCCCAAAGCAGTAGGTGACCAGGCTGGTGACCAGCAGGAGAAGACTGTGTTAGTGATGCTCCTGTTTGTTAAATGAATAAATTGTTAAATTGCCAGTATGTCTTGTTTCTTCAAACATGGACCATCCAGTCCATAAAACACCAAATGAATCAATTGCAGGATAAGCTAGCATCGGCAGAGAGAATTTGGCAAATTTTTCATGGGCACAACCCACATACTCAGCTCTACTGCTCATCCCACAAATGCATGATCCTTACAAATGTGGCACCATTTAAAAAAGGAATGAACAGACTTTCCAACAGTATAAGATTTATTGCCAAGAAGCATTGTTACATCAAAAAAAGAATCTAACAAACACAAATTTCCTTATTATTGTGCTATGTTTATTTGTACACCTAAAAACGTATTCTCGATACTGCTGAAAGTTTGTGGTCACCTGCTTTTTGAGACAGGTTTGTTAAAGATTCATCAAATCAGAGAATGCAGTTCCACTGGGACCCAACTGACACTGGGCATGGTGACCATTTTATTGACAATGCTCTTTTCTGTGGATGTTATCGAAGCTGTGTGGGTTTGTGGGTCATCATTAGTTGTAGCTTAAGATTGCTAAAATCAAATATTAAAATGGAGTGTACACAAATAGACTGATATACAGAGTAGCTTTAAAGCTAAGCTCCAAGCGTTCCAAGATTCCAAGCTGAAATCATTCCCAAGTAATTACAAGTTTGACTGGAATCTGTTTGTTTTTAGTTGTTGTTTGGCTGTTTACTAAAATCTAATTGCTAAAGTCAATGCACACAGCGGCTGTGAGGATTCTTTCCAACACCTGTGACACTACCCTTCGGATAACACTTCCAGAGCAGGTGGCTGCAATAAAAATATCCCTTGCCAATTTTGAACAAGCAAGAAAAAACATACAATACCAGATTCATTTCAGCCAATTATCCCAGAGGCCACTTGTGATGGCGAAATATTTAGCACACTATCAGCAAAAGAGCGTCGAGTGAAGTCACGGCTGCCTATAGAGCACAGGCATTTAATCTAGGGACCAAATGCAGCGATGATGGAAAATAACACTCAAAAAGGCGTTGTGTGGGAAGGAATCATACTGGTAGAAAAAGAAGAATGAGAAGTATGACATGTCAATAGAACTGGAAAGTCATACTAATGAAGCTCATTCCCTTAGATAAAGAATACTGACTTTCAAAAGGACCACATTCATCAGAGCAGTCTGTTTATGAGACGTGATGAATGGTAAAAAGGACTGTGCTTTCTGGCTTTTAGCTATGATATAATTTGAGCAATTAAACTATGGAAGCTCATTCATTAGCTGTAGAAAGTGTAGTGTTACTTTGGCTAAGGCTGTGAATATGAAGGTACCCACAACAACCGAAGGAGTAAAGTTGAATAAAAGTTTGACTGTCACAGGAGGGTCATCACTCAAATGAGGCTGGTAAAGGAAACAGAAATACCATCACGCCGGATGGAACGTCTGACAGGTTTAAACACTTACAGACAGCAAAAGCACTTCAGTAGCTTAGGGTTTTCAAGTTCTCTGTTGTTAGGTGTCTGTTTGGTACTGACAGCACAACATTAACTAGGCTTCTCCACTCTCTCTGTATGCTCAGTTCTTCTTAATTAGAAGGTGGGGACCTCGCTAGTGAGCATTAAGACCTGGATGCTTTACCAACTTCTACAGCCCAGAGATTCTCCCAAAGATCTGAATGGACTTCAGAGAGTAATATGTACTGAATCCTGGTGTGGGAATCAACAGGCCATTCCAAAGATTTGAATCAATTTCATACATTAATGCTCCAAGTTTTACCACACAGTCAAACACACAAAAGTGCATATCGGAAATGGCTTTGTATCACTACTGGAATCAACACCTTCGATTCTATAGATCACATCACAATGAGACTGAAAATGAACTCCAGAATTTCTCCAATTGTGAAGTAGAAAATGTGTAATCTGTTTAGACCCTTGTTAGAACCGCAGCCAACACTCTCCCACTCAGTATCCACAGGGAACTTATTTTAAAGTATCATTATATTAAACCTAACATCCATCTGCTTGCTGTTTTGTACTGTAACAACACACATCGTGTCTATTAGTTATTATACCATAAACTTACAGTTGTACAACAAGCATGGATGTGAAGAGTCAGTGTTGAAGACTGAAATAATCTCATTGTAGTTCCAAGGCCTTAGAAGCAGAAAACAGGCTGTAACAACTTGATGTCTCAGCCTACTTGTCCTTATGCTGGGATCAGACTACACCATATTTTTGTCTTTTATGATGTTCACTGTCAGATTAGCCATGTCTTGGTCTGGAGACTGGCAACACTACATGTTTGACACAGACCATTCTTCGTTCGCATCATTGCATGAGTTCAGAAATCATTGGGGAGGCAGGTCAATAAAGTGTCAATAATGCTACAGACCCACTGTGTGAGATGGTGGTGGTTCTGTGTTCTGAAAAGAAAAAGAAGATTGATTGTGGACATGGTCCTGGGTGTTACGAAAAGGACAGTATGGACTGTTTGGCGAAGAGAACTTGAGGTAATGTGTTAACATGTCAAGAGAATTTCCTCAGTTTAGTTTTTCCACCTGACAGCTGCAGCAGCAGCCTCCCTTTTACATCAGTGTGCCAGAGAGCACTCCTTCCTCCTATTGGTCATCAACAAGGAACGTCTTTAATTAAGTCACACTACACGACTGTTCTTAATCCTGGACGCTCATGTTCAATCCAAATGTTGTAAATTTGTCGGATACCACAAAATTGTGTAATAATCGAGCTATATTCGTGTAGTGTGATCCAGGACTTAATGAGTCGAGAAAAAAAAGGGAAGCAAGACTTGCTCCTCATCTTTTAAAGATGCTTTGTTTACCCAAAGAGGTAACAAACATCAACTATTAACACAGTTAACAATACCCTATAGGCACATGGTCAGAGATTCAACATACAGTTGGTGGAAAGAGTGGAAGGCCAGAGATGAAGACCCATCCCCACAGCAGTTCAGAGTCTCCGTCTAAGAGACACACTACTGTGTCCCAGTGGAAAGAGGAATAAAAGGAAAAAAGGAGCAATAACAGACACAATAGAACAATTCAGACAAACCACGTCATCCTTTTATGAAGTGCTCTGTAGCCAGACTAGAATGATCTTTATGATGAAATAACACTTCTTTTTTCGTATATGGGCATTTGTGGAGATCACTCGAGATTCCACCTACACAGAGGAGCCCACATGGACAGGGAATGCCGTAAGTTTCATTCGGCAAACTAAATAGCACTGTCTAAAGGAAAACATGTATCCCCAAAATAGTAACTTTACAGGAGAAGGAAAGAGACACTTTAACTTGGGATAAAATCCAATGTATAATTGTTTTATTTCAAATCTTTTTCTAGCATTTCTATTAGTGCATTAATCATGGATTTTTTTTTTACACAATGTGAAGTATAGCTGCTGAGTTCACGTCATAAGCTAAAAATCCACAAAAATTGAGATACAATTTTTTTTACAACAACAATATATTTAAGGGCACGGTGGCGCAGCAGGTAGTGTCGCAGTCACACAGCTACAGGGACCTGGGTTTGAGTCCCACGCTGGGTGACTGTCTGTGAGGAGTATGGTGTGTTCTCCCCGTGTCCACATGGGTTTCCTCTGGGTGCTACGGTTTCCTCCCATGGTCCAAAAACACACGTTGGTAAGTGGATTGGCGACTCAAAAAGTGTCCATAGGTGTGAGTGTATGAGTGAATGTGTGTCACCCTGTGAAGGACTGGCGCCCCTCCAGGGTGTGTTCCTGCCTTGCGCTCAGTGATTCTGGGTAGGCTCCGGACCCACCGCCACCCTGAAGTGGTCAAGGGGTTACAGGCAACGAAAATTTTTTTACTGAATTGAAAAACACAATTCCCACATTTTATACCATCCTTGTGGAAAATACAGTATGAGGAAGGTGTCTAAAATTAAGTTCTAAGAAGTTATAAGTAATATAATGTAACATCATTATAATGAATATGAGTCCCTGGATCCTAAGGTGTACAAGTATTCACACATTCACAAGTCTGCCTTTTGGTGCAGTGTGTATCAAAACTCAAAGAAATATTGAACTTTTTTTGCCTTTATCTCTGTTGATGACTAATAGCTGGGCAGTTAGCATGATAGGACACAGGGGTGGACAACTCTGCTCTAGATGGTGGGCTTTTGCAGACTTGGGTGATTTTCCAGCTCAAACACACCTGATTTAACTCAGCACTTAATGACCAGCTTCTGTTGTTGTGTCAGAACAGAGAAAACAGCAAAATGTGCTGGACGCAATCCCACAGTTCCTCACCTCAGCAAAGCGTTCAGAATCGGCAGAAACAGGTGAGAAGCTACAGTGAGAAGTGGGAGGAGGAAACACAGTTTTTTCGCAATAGCATTGCTTAAAAATATATATGCTACATTCTTCCTTTCAGTGGAACAACATACAGTTGTGTACAAAAGATTGGAGACACACTGGGCAAAATATATGTTTTGTTGGTTTAAATGTAGGTTTCAGGGGTCTCTGTGAGGGGAAAACTGCAGTTGGATAATTATTTTCTGCTAATCCAGGTACTCCATGTGTTTTTTTTGCCAAGTTTAACATATTGAGGGAAAAGGTGCTATTATTTTTGTAGAGGAACATTTTTGAAAGAGGACTTATTATGACAAGATCACTTTGAGATGTAAATTTCCTACCAACCCACAAACTATGAAACTTAAAAATGCAGTTCTGGCAGTTTTTTGTCGGCTAACTAAATCAGAAAACATGAGACACTGAGTATGAGTTTACAATTAGATATGTACTGACTGATCACCATCTCCAACCACAAGCCAGACCTGACTGAAATGGGCAAATGCAGAGTCATAAGACAATCAATGGAAAATTAGACGAGATATAAACAAACCAAGAGCTTGGTTGTGAGCTGTGTGTGATTTATCATCACCTAAAGGAACAGGTGCTGAACCTGGATGTTCCTGACAGGGGGGAAATGCTGTGTTGTTCAGTCCTTGTGGTGTGTCAAAGCATGTCAGTTTACACTTGTGTAAAGGGGTATACTATATCCTTTAAATAAACTATATTCAGCAATTTTTTAAAAACAAATAAGAGTCATTGGGGATATGTGAGGGGATAC
This sequence comes from Hoplias malabaricus, assembly GCF_029633855.1. Classification (NCBI taxonomy): domain Eukaryota; kingdom Metazoa; phylum Chordata; class Actinopteri; order Characiformes; family Erythrinidae; genus Hoplias; species Hoplias malabaricus. Next base: position 11,019,529 of record NC_089810.1, read on the forward strand.
AACTTACGTGGGGAGCTGGGGTAACAATTTTTCCACAAGACGTCAGTAATGTTTATCCTGGATTTTCCTGATGAAAATAACAGAGATGGGCGGGGCTACTCATTTCACATCAGAGCTACTGGAGTTTTTTGACTGTCACAAATGTTCTGAGAACTGCCTTTAAATGTCCAGCCCTCGATGACCTTATCATCTAGTTTTCATAACAGATAACGGGCAAGAAGGCCTTTACTAACCCTTCAAACTGTTTTTAGAACTGATATTATAAACAGTTTAATAGTAACTTAAAGAGTAAGACATAATTTCATACATATGGAGGCTATGTATGAAATTATATGTTGTTTTGTGAATTTGATTTTGGTGCTTTGTTAAGCTTGCAGCTCCTGCATTCTCAAAAATCAAATTTTCCCCGGGAATATGACGGAATATTCCCCCACGTGTCAGTTCAGATGTGATTAATAACCTGGGCTTATTTTAACTGCTGGTTTTACAGTAGGTAAAAGGCTCAGGAATCTTCTCTGAAACAGGAGTGCACACTTTGGGAAAATGACTTAAATGGTTTATTCTTACGGGATTAAAACTACTGAGATACTCCTGTAATAATTACTTTACCCCATGTCCACAGGTAAAACTAATCCTGTCTGAATAGGGCTTTAGTCTCTCCTAGAAATCAATAAAACCTTCTTTGACCAAAGGGTGCCCACGTATATGTATACAGCTCTATGCAGCAAATCAGTTTATGTTTCATATTTTACCTCCCCATAGCTATGCCTCTGGTACCCAACAGTTCAACAATATACTTTTTCAATGTTAAACAAACAAATGTAGTCACAGGCATTTTTTTTTCCTGGCAGTAGCCAGTGGCATGTTCTGCATGAGAAAGACAGGCATTGCTCTTCAAAAATATGACACACTGGCTAGCAACACATAAATAATGCATAATTTAATTGACACTGGGCACTTATCAATAATTACATTGATTCCCTCCAATCTGGGCCCTGAATCTGAAATTAATCTTGATTAAATATTCATCCCTGACAGTGCTGGACGACACATAGACTGCAAATTAAGGTCAAATAGGATCACTGCTTCATTACACAAACAAACCCCCCTCCCACCTCCCCTCTGTCTCACTCTTAAACTTACAGTTTCTCTCCCTCACATACCCCCACCCCCTTGCTCTTCTCTCCAGCTTCTCCTTCACTACTCCTCTGTCACTCAGTGTCTCTGTTTTCTGTCCGTCTCCCTTCTGAGTGGCTCTCTTCCACAAAATATTTTATTTTGCTCTCTCACTCTCTCTCTGTGTATGCATTCGTTGGCAGAAATGGGTGAGAGAGAGAGAGAGAGAGAGAGAGAGAGAGAGAGAGAGAGAGAGAGAGATTCTCTGTGGTCAGTGTAAAAGCTGTAAATTGGAGTGACTCTAAAAACAGCAGTGTGGGAGGCAGCAGGTTCGGTCAGAAATCCCCAGAGAGTTGAAACACAACACACAGGATGCTGCAGATTTATAGTCGCATATCATAATGCCCCTCACATCCACAGACTTGTGCAAACACTACATATTTTATGTTAAAACCAAGCAGGACAGTAGTGTGGTGGGATGGTGTAGTAGTTTGTTACGCTACAACATATGGCTGAACCGCTTTCCTAAGCAAACTGCTCATTTTACTGCAACACAAGTTGTGCGTAATATTATTTTCCAATGTACTGTAGCTTTTCATTAGCTTCCAGATCTGCGTTGGGTTGGGCGGGATGACAGCACAATCAGGTGTGGATGAGTCACGAGGAGGCTGTCTGCTGCCTTCACTTTCCGCCGCTAATGTTATGGGCTGTAGACAGCGAGGAGTTGTCAGTGTAATAAAGCACAATGGCCCGTTACCTGTGTTCCATTAGAGACGCCTGATGCAAATCTTTTTTCTTGAAGGCAATCAGTGAGATTCTGCTTTATTACTGTGTAGCAATGGGGCTCCTTTTTTTTCTCCCCGCCTAAAGCCGACTGTAAGGCTATACGCCCAGAAGCAGCCATCAGACCATGCGTCTCGTTCAAGTCTACGCCATGATCTGGGGTTAGTAAATGGCCAAAATTCCTACTTTCTGACATCCACCACCTCCATCACTTTTCTCAGTTTGTTCACAGATTTAATTCATTAAGTCAGTAGAGCAACATAACATTTAAACAGTGTTAAATATTATAAAGTAACACAATACTGTAATAGAACTATGTATTTCCTGTATATATTAGTATAGAGTATAGAATTTTATTTTTATTAAAGCCACATAGACACACTTATTTAGAACTTGTTGGAAGGAAGTACATAAACAGCTCAGTGATTTCATCTTAAAGGTTTTGTTTTCTGCTTCAGCTTGTCTCCATGCTCATGTCCCTAATGTTGGTTACTCCCATTTCTGAAAGGGCAATATTGTAAGATGCATTTGTTATGAATTATTAGTGCTTCTTCATGTGTTTAACAGTGGAACATGTGTCATATTTAAATGACACCAAGTCAAAATTACATTAAGTTTGATAGGATTCAAATCAGGGCTCAAAACTGCCTTTTTATTAGAACAGTCCTGTGTGTTGTTCTTAGCTATCCTTGAGTGCTTTTTGCTGTGTGTTTTGGGACAGTATCTTGTTGGAGGTCTGATGACCTGCAACTGACACAGCTTTCTGGCACTTGGCAGTACATTTCACCCCAGAATGCCCTGATAGTCTTGAGATTTCTTTGTGCCCTGCACAGACTCAAGGCATTCTATGCCAAACCCAGCAAAGCAGCCTCAAAATAAAACTGGGCCTCCCCCACATTTCACAGCAGGGATGGCATTCGTTGCTTTGAAAACTTCATTTTTCATCTGTGAACACAGAGCTGATGTGACTTGCCAAAAAGCTCCAGTTTTGTCTCATCTGTTCAAAGAACATTTTCCCACAAGCATTGTGGTTTGACAATATGCATTTTAGCATATTGCAGTCTGACTTTTTTTTTTCTTCCAACAGTGGAATCTACATGGGTCTTCCACGGAGCCCACTGTCGATCAAAATTTAATGGATGTGTGATCAGACAACGAGGAACCCTGGCCTTGGAGTTTAGCTTGAATGTCTTTGGAACATGTGCCTACCTAGAGTCTCATGCACTGTAAACATCACAGGGACATCAGGCTCCTTTGAGATGGCTGTACAGCCTTTACTTGTGCAGAATATATTTTTTCTGATCCCCTCAGACAACGCTCTCCTTTCTTTTTCTGGTCCGGGTTCATTGAGGTGCACACCGTGATACCAATCTGCAGAGTGACTACTTTTCTCCATGTAAATAGAGTGCATGGCTGATTATGAGATTGAAGACATGTGATACTAACAAAAGAAAACAGCTTGAAATATTACTATAATCCACTTATAATATTTTCTCTGGGCACCAACAAGTCAGTCCAGGCCATTGTGGGATATCATTGTAGACCAAGCTGTAATTTTTCACACTGGCTTTTCTTACTCTGACATTCCAAAGGCATTTAAATAAAGTGAAAATTGCTATAAATTTTATCACATTTGAGCAGAAATGAGGGTTAATTTAACTGTAAGGAGTCCAACAATTGTCCACATTTCCCCAAAAGAACTCAGCCCTACTTTGAAAAGCTTGATATTTCAGGCAGAGTGTGAAGGTGTAACATGCAGAAAATTGCAGGACACCCCTTTGGTCTTGACTCTGACATGTCTTTGGTTTGCCATTTTGTGGGATTCTTATGAAACAGTATTCATTCATTCATTATCTGTAAGCACTTATCCAGTTCAGGGTCACGGTGGTTTCAGAGGCTACCTGGAATCATTGGGCGCAAGGTGGGAATACACCCTGGAGGGGGTGCCAGTCCTTCACAGGGCAACATAGACACACACACACACCTACGGACACTTTTGAGTCGCCAATCCACGTACCAACGTGTGGTTTTGGACTGTGGGAGGAAACCGGAGCACCCGGAGGAAACCCACACGGACACAGGGAGAACACACCACACTCCCCACAGACAGTCACCTGGAGGAAACCCACGCAGACACAGGGATAACCCACCAAATCCTCACAGACAGTCACCCGGAGGAAACCCACGCAGACACAGGGAGAACACACCACACTCCTCACAGACAGTCACCTGGAGGAAACCTATGCAGACACAGGGAGAACACACCACACTCCTCACAGACAGTCACCCGGAGGAAACCCATGCAGACACAGGGAGAACACACAACACTCCTCACAGACAGTCACCTGGAGCGGGACTCGAACCCACAACCTCCAGGTCCCTGGAGCTGTGTGACTGCCACACTACCTGCTGCACCACCGTGCCGCTATGAAACAGTAAACACTGCAAAATAATAACATGCATATATTTCATATTTATGCTTGGAAGATTTTAGTAATAGATCATATTTTTTTTAAAGTTTCATGTTTTTAGTTTTTTATCAGAATGATCTAAACTAAACTTGTTTATGCAAATGCACACTGTACATCTGAGGAACTGATGCAAACAGGACAGACACACATACAATTTGCATCTATTTTTGAACAAGCACCTATGGAGGCGACACTGCTAAAATAAGCAGGTAGTAAAGCATTGTTTTCCGAGATGTGGTTTTGATGTTAGTTTGCTGTAATCTGTAAACAGAAACATGGTGCATCTTCAAACTCCACTCGTGTTGTTTATCTCCTCTCGTCTCACCCTGAAGAAAGTTCTCTGATATTAAAATAATACATGTCAAATGCAATATTCACATCAATACATGTCTTCTGAGCTCATGTTATTCAGAGGAGGGTACAACGTTTCTCATTAGTGTAGAAATGCCACAGAGTCTCAACATATGCTGGGTTCAGTTCTTTTGGGTGCAGCATAATCAACAAGTGAACCTCACTATGGAGATTAGAACATGGTTGAATATGTAATAGGAAATATGAGAACAACATCAAGTCCAAGTCTATAATAATGCAAGACTGCAACGCGCTGGAATGAGGCCCAGCATAACAATGTTGGGCAACTTTTGAAAAGCCTGGAGTTACAGGCTTCAAGGACAATACTGAGTCTGCTCATCTCTTTATATGTAAATGATTTGAATCAAAAGGGTTTGTGCTGTCATAAAACCATGTACTGTGGATTTTGCTGCAAACAATGCACACACAAATATAGTTTACTTTTTGGATATTGGCCTTTTACAATAAACATCCAAATGAAGCAAGTGAACATCACTATGAAGATTAAAACATGGTTGAATTTCTAATAGGAAATATAAGAATACCACAAAGCACAGTCTAGAGTCGCATAAGCCTGCAATGTGCTGGAATGAGTCCCAGCCACATAATGCTAAGCAACTTTTGAAAACCCAAGATTTATAGGCTTCAAAGACAATGCTGGGTCTGCTCAGCTCCCATCATTCATTTCCGCTCTTGAATCTCATTGCTCAGTGTCTTTAATCACACTGTAAATGTTCTCAGGGATCCTCAGTGGAGAGAAGCACCATTAGCTGTATGCTAATACCGCATGGCTAATTCAGATTTTCTCTCTCTCTTTCTGGTGACTCCCTGCTGCTCATCTATTTATGGAACCACACGGGATGAATTTCATTACTCTGTTTTCTCCTCGGCACTCTGGTGTCGGACCCACCGACACTGAGGGCCAGCGTTCCCCTCCCTCTCCTCCTTTCTTGGTTTTCAGAGGAAAAAAGTAATGCATGCCATGCAAATGTGTGTCTGTCAGTTTCCCAAAGCCATTATTCTTTTTGTAAAATGCTTTTAAGCCGAAACAAAGGCAATCAACTTGTCTCGTCAGATCGTTCCCAGGCTGCCTGCCAAAGAGAACCCAGTATTGTAAAGCATTGTGCAAAAGTCAGAGGTCACCCTTCATTTATTTTATTTCCAGTCAAAGTGACCAAGACATACAAGATAGTCATTCATATTCAAAAGATGTTTCTGAGGAGATCAGATATAAAATAATTCACTTGCATTAGGAAGATGAATGATAAGGAGTTCCAAAAAAAGACATGAAGATATAGAGAAAACGAGAATGCTAACTACCTGTCTGTCCGCCCCTGAGCAGTTATTAATACATGCATCAGGAAAAGAATAAAAACTTTGGAGGTGTGGAAAATTATTACAGCAGATTACTTTGAAAAATGGAAAGTATCATCAAAAGACTGGATACTATACAGTACTGTCTAAACATATTATAATTTAAAGTACTTTATACTCTGGTGCTTGTATAAAATCAATATATCATTGCAATATAAGAAAAATACACCAATACAGTAAAACTATAAGGATTTGTTTTTTAATTATTAGATACTTTTGTACACTGTTAAATGACAGGTTGCTGAAATTAATGATTTACATGATTTACAAACAACTGGAGACACACAATAAAAAGTAACCCCTACGCCTATAAATGGCAAAACACTGAGTGGAATTTTTGTTGTGACAAAGACTCAAATTAACTCACTGTTACAGCAGCGTTTATTTGTGCTTAGATGGCCTGCTAATTTTTCCACTGCCACTGAAGGCCAGCAGCTGTGACAAATCAGATGAATTTAGCATCATGGTCCAAATATAAGGCATTCATTAACCAGAGTTGTGCACATTTCAGGGCTCTTGTGATAAGAGTTTTAGAGGTCTGAACTTAGATGTCTCCCATTTTATAGAAATAAAAGAATATTATTTTGGTTATAAACATTGCTAAACCTTGATCCCTTACCTTAAGTCATAAATAAAAATTAAGCTGCACAATACTGTTTTGAGGGCGGCACGGTAGTGCAGCAGGTAGTGTCACAATCATACAGCTCCAGGGGCCTGGAGGTTGTGGGGTCGATTCCCGCTCCGGGTGACTGTCTGTGAGGAGTTGGTGTGTTCTCCCCGTGTCCGCGTGGGTTTCCTCCGGGTGCTCCGGTTTCCTCCCACAGTCCAAAAACACAGTGGTAGGTGGATTGGCGACTCAAAAAGTGTCCGTAGGTGTGAGTGAATCTGTGTGTGTGTCTGTGTTGCCCTGTGAAGGATTGGCGCCCCCTCCAGGGTGTATTCCCACCTTGCACCCAATGATTCCAGGTAGGCTCTGGACCCACCGTGAATTGGATAAGCGGTTACAGATAATGAATGAATGAATGAACACTGTTTTGAGATCTCTCTTTGAACATGGCACAGAAATGGCGCTATTAGACAATGAAGATAATTCCAAATGTTGAAATGCATTAACTGACATGAGGATATTGCCCTATTCCTGCTCCATAGGTGGGTAAAATTGACCTATTTTTGCTGTAGATGGAACTGACTCTAAATTCAGAAGAACGCTAACTTCATTAAAGTAAACATAGACAGAATGTACTATAAAACAGCTCCTCAAGTTACAAATTACTTATTAAACAGTGAATAAAACTTAGACAAGTTAAATTTCAGCCACTTAGAGACAGCATAAATCCCCTTCCCACCCCAATAACGTTCCACCTTAAAAGATCTGTTGTTTCTGAAAGTAAACAAACAAGAGACAGCACACTTCTCCACACTTGTAGACATACATCACCATCTAAATATTCCATACAGGCCTGGCACTGTCTACAGAAGTTTGTTAATACATTCACTCACTCATTTATTCATTCATTCATTCATGCCCTTTGTGCATGCCAACCCTGACTCAGCCTTCCAGACTAATGTCATAAACCGCAGAGCAGAGAGATAGAGTGAGGTGAAAGGAAACAGCAGCATGTGCAACAAGAGAAATGAAAGGCACTCAGTCAAAATCAGCATGTTGCTGTTCATCGGTCATAAGTGTCATCTAGCAACAACCCTCCCCTGTTCCTCAGAGAGGCCTTTGATGGTATTATGAAGGCAGAAAGACAAATGTTGATACGTTTTTAATGGTGCCTGGTTTCATACAAGGCTTCCAGTAAACATTCTAATAGCATGTAATCATATTAGGACATATTGATGAGGCCCTGTGTCACAAAGACTAAGAAACATGATCCACTTGAGCGGAGGGAGAGAAAAAGAACGCCATGTTCCTGACACGGAACGAGAAAAGCCCTCATTCCTACGTCAAAGCCGAGCCTTTTATTTGCAAATCAAGGATGACTTTTTGAAATGAGAAAGAATGCATAATGTTGCCGGCATTATAACCATCAGTCCTCTCATTTGCTCGCCTCCTTTACCCCATCCCTCCATTCCTTTTCAGTTACAGACTGACAGACCTGGAGCCTCAGTTTGAGCCTCACACACAGATGGGTGTTGATTCATAGGCAATTATTCGGAATGTGCTGGCACAAGCATCAAAAGAATGTCAGGAGGCACAATCCCCCCCACACCGATGGGCAAACCTCCCGAGGGCAAGAAGCAAATCGCTGCAGGAGGGAGCTTCAATAACTACATTTTCACTACACACACACAAGTTTGCTGACTCCAACTCCCCCCAAAATTATTCTGAAATCAAGACCATTAATATGTAGTGTGTTCCTGTTTCACATAAGTTACAGCCTAAACTATTCTGGGAACTCATTACGCATTGGAACATTGCACTGAGGATTTGATAGTGGTAATCCCTCATCAGACAGCACTGCCCAATTCCGGGAGGCCAAGGAACACTTTTCTTTAACTTTCAGAGATGAAGCAGATGCCACATGTTGAGTTATCTGTGATGTTTCAGATCCTACAGCTTCCTTTTGAACTCTTTCAGAATTTATGGAATTTATTTTGAACATAAATCTTCAAATGAGCAAAAAACATGGTATGTTTGCTCCAAAAATCCTAATTTGCTCGGTTGTTTGTGAGTACACCGAGTTTAGTTTGCATAATGCACATTGCTTGTTTCCAGAAGATCATTAGGAAGAATCTTGTAAAAAATAAAGAAAGAAATGGATAGAGAAATAAACAGTAAAGGATTAGATGCTGATTTGTACAGGAGTGTTCCTATTCTGCTGTTGTATTATAAAGGCTTTTCATTGTCCTCTCAGTATTCAGTTCTATTTCCAAACATCTATTTCCAACTGCAAGGTTATTTAAGTGTTTCTCGGGAGCCTAGACCCACTTTACATCTAAATAAAAACAAAATAAAAATGGAAAGGACATAGAAGAAGGGCAGTGCACTCATTTTTTATACAATGCAAGTAACAGCAACCATGAAAATCATGTTCAGAAAATGGGGCACAATTTAGAGTAGCAAAAATTAATGTGATGTACTAGGGCTCTGTCCAGGGGGTGGTCCTGCATTGCACTCTATGATTCAGAGTAGGCTCCGGACGCACCGCGACCCTGATCAGGCCGAGGCACTTACAGAAAATGAATGATTTAATGGAGAAAAAATGAAAAGCCATGCATGATATATCTATATTTAGTGATTAAAGAAGTAACCATCACTCATTATAACTCTACACTTACATGACAATGGCAAACAGAACAGTTTTTCTTTATTTTTCTTATGTTTTGATACTAGCCATTCGAGCTTTGCAAAATTTATACATAGTGTATAGCGTGAGGATTATTTTAAAGCATTTTGACATCCAACAGTGTCCGCAGATGTGAGCGTGAGAGTGACTGGCTCTAAGGTTAGTTACTAATGTTGTGTGTTTAATTCTCATTTACAGACACCACTAAAACTGACCTGAAAGGTAATAAATGAAGCTCAGCCACTCCTTTGTACAGTATCCAATACCTGGGGCTTTATATTCCTCTAGTCCACACTTGGCATTGAGCAGAACTATTACACATGTGCAGGTGCTTCAAAGCATCCCATCTTATTTCATTTAAGCCCTGGATCATGGTTTGTTAAGTCCAGTTCAAAATGAGCCCATTATTACGGCTGAACTTTATTTCATACACTAATATCATGTATTGCTTTGTCGACAGTACTTCCAGGGTCCATCAGAGATGTGACAGGTGTACCCCACAGGTAGGGCCCACCTGATCCAGATTAGCCGAGTGTAAACAGGTGTTCCAGTGGAGCAGGAAGGCCAGGAATCTCTCGACAGGAGAAGGGCAGATGTCTGGAAGAGTCGGATGGAGTATGACACAGTGCTCTGCTTCTTACACATAATTATTCACACTGACTTAAGCTGGACAGAGGCAGACTCAAGTGCAGTGAGGGTCATATAAAGTCCTTAAGCCCTTTTAAATAGCATTTAAACCCAGTTAACATTTTTCATCCTCTAAATTAGGGTTGCAAAATCCCTCCCTTTGGAAAGCTCCCAACCTGCTGATACTCCAACCAGGCCTAATCCAACACACTTAATTTTATTAAACAGATGTTCATCTGGACGCTGATTAGCTGAATCAGGTTCGTTTGTTCCAAGCCTGAAGCAAAAAACCTGTGGTATAGGGGGAAAAAAGGCAGACATCTGCATGTATGACAATGAAGATAGTGAGGTTGTGTTCTGTCCAAGAACAAGGAGAAACACTACTTAATTAGTGCCGCACTTCAGACACACTGTGGGCGGGAAAAATAGTCCACCACATGCAAACAAAGTATCCCTTCAGCTTCAACTGGCATCTAGATGGATTTTCACTCCTGCAAGAGCATCAGTGCACTATCCAATCTCCATTACCTCTGACTGATAAAGACCACACAGGCAGAAAGAGGCAATGTCACTAATTCTAAAGGCCACCATTGCTTTACTTGACATTGTTTCCCTAAGTAGGTAAGACAACAGTATATCACTCCTAAGAGTAGAGTTCTTTAAATGTGAAAGCTAAGCCATATTTCTGCATTGGTTTAAAGGGAACATCTACAATTGTGGGGCAGTGCAGTTCTAAGCTTTTTTTTTTTTTTTTAATGACAGTTGTTTGCATGTGGATGAAGTTTAACTTGTAAGTTTGCATTCACTGTTTGAATTACCACAAAAACTCATTTGTAACTTGTGTTATTTAGTTTTGTAGCACTTTCGGTGGAGAAAGCCTAGCATAACGGACTGAGCCATTTTGTTTTTATACGCATTTACAGACACCAACAGACTGGAGAGCAGCAAATGGTTGTGAAACATCTGAATTTTATAAGAAGTGTTTTTTTTTTTATTATAATCGTGGGCTATTGTCACAGGAAGTTGAGAATGTATTTATTCAATGAAAAGGACAAAAGGGAAACAAACAAAGAATAAACTAACTACAAACGACTAATCAAAAGAACGTAAAACATTAACAAAACATTAGATACAGACCTGAAGACTAAGACACTATGTAGACCTAAACCAAACTCAGAATTTCAAGACTAGACAAACACAGAGACCTGGCTAGCTGAACTAAACACAGATAGCCAAATCTAAGTCTAAACGCAGAGAGCTAAATCCAAACCTAAACACAGATATACAGTTAAACAGAGAGACCAAGAAAACTAAAGCTAAACACTGAGACCAGGAAAGCTAAAGCTAAACACTGAGACCAGGAAAGCTAAAGCCAAACCTAGGCAGAGATGCTTTATACAGAGAGATACATTAGACTGAGGGACCTGGAATGTCAAATGGTGGCCGAATGCTAACACTCAGGGCAGGGCTTAAACTATAACACAGACAAGGAACACCTGTGAGGGGAAAGAAGAGGGCACAGGTGGAAAAAGGGGACACAGGTGGAGACACTGACAAGAGGGTAGAGCTAAGGACCAAGGTGGGGCTAAAGCAGAGACAAGGGATGAGAACAAGAACAAAACAAAACGAAACAAAGAGCCATGTGCTCCTAAGCAATGATAAGCAAGGGACGAGGCAGAAATACACTGAACAGGACCATTCATGACACATATAGCTTTAAGACAAACATGATGTAAACATCACCATGAACAAATCAACATACAGCTACAAGACATTACCTGAAACAGCAACACAAAAATAACAAGTTTTTATACAGAGCCCTCACTCGCCCCATCGTCAGCTTCCTTCCAAGAGAAATCTTGCATCAGTCATCCTCTGATTTTTCAATTTCAAATCCATTCTTATCTTTGCAATACTCAAACCTCTCTCTGCTCTGCACCACAGCAAACATCATATTTTAGGGCAGTGGTTCAGAAAATGAGGGAGCTTTTTACTGGGGGTGGGGGGTGGGGGGTGTGCAGCAAGGCAATTGAATAAGTATACTGTCAGAAAAAAGATACCGTACCAGTACATTATTGTCACCAAAGGTACAACCAGTGTAAATGTAGCTTTAGAAGGTACAACAGTGTTTTTAAAAGTCTGTTTGTGTTCCCTACTAGATAACACAGCTGGAGTTTAAAACCATTCATTCATTCATTATCTGTAACCGCTTATCCAGTTCAGGGTCGCGGTTGGTCCAGAGCCTACCTGGAATCATTGGGCGCAAGGCAGGAATACACCCTGGAGGGGGCGCCAGTCCTTCACAGGGCAACACACACTCACACATTCACTCACACACTCACACCTATGGACACTTTGGAGTCACCAATCCACCTACCAACGTGTGTTTTTGGACTGTGGGAGGAAACCGGAGCACCCAGAGGAAACCCACGCGGACACAGGGAGAACACACCAACCCCTAACAGAGTTCATATATATATATATAAGATATGAACGGAGATTAAATGGGCCGTATGAAATTAAAACAAGTTAGAAATCTCATTATGTTCCCTAAAAATAGGACTGAAAATGCACCTCTGAGCATACCACCACAGCAACTCTTCTGACTTTCCAACATAAAGGTGAGTTCTCTCTTCATTTGTTTTGTTCAATAAAAATGTGCCATTTTGTATGAAATACAATATTTAAAATAAAATGTTAGTAGAGTTTGGAAGCCAAAGATATGTACATGTTTTGTATGTTTGTTGGAGTGGGGTGCTCGAAAATGTTCTCATTTACAAAATGGGGGCAATTTTGGAAACCAGTGTTTTAAGTTATAAAACTACTCTTCGTCATCCCCCATTTTACCAGTGGCTACAAAACAATGGCAAATACAGCTCCAGGGCCTAGAGGGTTGTGGGTTTATGCCTTGCCTCAGGTCACTCTCTGATGAGTTTCCCAGTGTCTGCATGGGTTTCCTCCAGGTGCATCAGGGTCCTCTCTCAATCCAATAACACATGATGGTAGGTGTGTACACACGTGAGGTAATGTGTGAGTGTATAACGCCCTAGGGCAGACTGGTGAGGAATGGTCACAGAAGATGGATGAATGAATAAAGGGATACATAGATGGTGAATTGTGAAAGAAAAAAAATCTATGATTCAAAGCTCCACTCATATGGAACCATCTTTTTAGAGTTAACATGTAAAGAGTCTGTAATAAATCACAGGGAGTGAGCACATGCTGCCAGTGGCTGGGTTCTTCTTGGAGGACAGTTACTAGAGAGGCAAACTGCTACAGAGAACAGAATCTCCTTAGTAACTGCAGGCTTTTATGGTGCATTCTGTTGCTCTGCCATCACGACACTGTTCATCAGAGAGGCATTCTTACACTCAGCTAGATCCTCATTTAATATAATTGCACTTCTTTGTGTAATTTCATTCTATTCCCCTGTGTGTTGCTGTTCACAAACGTACCACTTTTCTTTACACCTACCTTCCTTTTTAAAGTGGATTGTCTCTGAAGTGACGTGTTTTAGTAGTAGATTCTAAGGCCGATTGAAGAGATTCGCTGTTTATTTTTTACATTCACTGCATTTATTTATTTGCTGGGTCTCTTAACACCATCACTAATATGGGAGAATATCCCTGCTACTCTTTCGGCCAGAACTCCAGGGCAACTCCTGACTGCAGATTGTGCACAGTGCAGGTTAGAAAGATGTGAATTATTCAACACTAGCAGTTTTATAGCTTAATTAAGCACCGCGTTTGCTCACTGCCCGAGAGGCTGAAGCAGCCCACAGCAAATTCATCATATGTGCAGCTCAGAAAGGGGCACCTAAGGTTGAAGGTGATAGGAGCCTCCAGCAGCCAAGTCTCTCCACTGCCTTAAAACCCTCACAGAGCCGGTGCAGCGTACACCATTAAAAAGAAAAACTTCCTGAAGGGTTCTTGACTAGGACATTAAGTTCCATAGTGCCAAGTCTGGTACAGAATCTCCTCATTCTTTGAACATTGACTGGCATACACAAATGTTCTTAGACTCCCTGTATGAGTGCATGCATTCAGCTGTGCACTCTTAGCTTGTGTATTTGCTATAGAAAAACACAGATTTAAAAAAAACCTGTTCTGGAACAAGTGCACAATCTTCAAAATCACATCCACGAACTCCCACACACCACCACCACCACAATCACTGGAGGTGTGGTGCACTGGCATTAGTATTTGGGATGAGCTGGAGCTTGGATCCAAGCCATGAACAACATGGACTGAGTAGAGTCTGTGGCCACATGACTCTCATTCAATAACCGTTGGTACAGGCTCAGTAAGAAACACCTGGCCAACACACATTAATGGGTATAAAGAGCTGGACAGAGCTGTGATTGAAGAAAGGAGGACTGTTTGCTGAGCCAACAGGCTTATTATATAAAGTTTGATGCATGCCTGTGAATAATTGGCCTGAAGGTCATTGCCACAGTGTAATTTACCAGAGCCCATTTTGTGTCCATTTATGAAAGTAGTAATATATTTTTGGCTGTGCATTACAGTGGTTTTACTCTGCTGTAGATCTTGCCTTCGCTGTGGGAATACCACTAACACATGGCTTTTCTCATTATGTTCAGATACAAACAAACAAACAAAATGGTCTTTCATACTTCATCACTGTTTGCCAAATCAATAATGGGATTACACTAATTACCTTTTCTAAATTTGCTGCTTTCATTATTCCTTTTACTGGTTTTAAACTTCTTTTTAGAGGTCACTAACCATTTTTTGAGCAACTCTCTTACGGCACATAGAATTAGAATTGTAAATTTCTGCTCATGTTTACCATCCAACTGCATGACAATTTAATTTTAATATGTGCATGTTTTGCATCCAAGCCTTGGAGCTCATGGCCACTTTCAAATTTATATCTATCCATCTCTCTCTCACATTTGAATGAGCAGAATTGGAAGTTAGGGTTCTCCTCTAAGTATGTTAAGCTGTCTACTAATGGCCTGGAGCAGGTGCGTATGAGCAGTGCTCAAAGCCAAGCTTTGGCTTGAAGGATCTGCCATTGGAACTGTGTTCTCTGGAGTGGAGTGGACTTCTGGAGTATGATCCAGAACTGACCTTCCAACATCAATACCTGAATTCTCCAGTGTCCCCTTCACTCCAATGCATTTAAATCCCCACATCAGTGTCCACAAATCTGGTGTAAAGTATTCCAGGACCAGTTACAGCAGTAAAACGTGGAAAACTACTGTGCAATACCACAGTATTACAGAAGAACTTTTGGATGATCAGGGATCTACATGTTTGCTCATAATGTATATTGTGAAGCCCTGGTAGAAAATCAACACTCTGGCACTACAATACAGGACAAAGGTTATATTTCTCTTTTCTCTCAATATTACCAATCTTGTGCCTGAAACAGATCATTCTGTCTGTTTGGATGTTATCTACAGTAGTCTGGTGGATAATCCATGGTGACTAATGTGACAAATTTTGCTGAAAATAGCCTTCAATTCCCTGCCAAGGTTCCTGAACTTTGAATGCTGTAGAAGAGCATGACTAATACCCCATTTTCCCCCCATGCCTAAAATAATTAGGCGCTGAATTCGCAGCATCCTTCATGTCTGATGTATGTGCTTTGTTATTACGCTGTGACGATTCCATCATAGTTATTGGCAATTAACCCCGGAGCAGAGGTGTTGCTTTACAAAGGCATGTCGTGCAGGAGGCTCAGAACACATGGCCCTGTGTGAAGTGTGTCTGCGGAAAAACAGTATCGATTGATTTTCCTGGAAAAAAAAAAAAAGCCTTATTAGAGGGAAAGAGAAGACATTTGAGCGTGCCAATACACACGAGCTATTTGAGCCGTCTAAATATATCGTGCTCGCTGCACCCTTATGTTCTGCTCTCAGCTAATGGTGAGAAGCATTTTTTTTTTTTGAAGGCACAAAATCCTTGAGCCAGAAAGAGAAGCAGATAAAAGGAGCATATATAAGTTGTAAGTTGGCATGATACTAAACGTGATCTATAAATAGGTGTGCATCCAAATTCAGCCACGCGCAAATGAACCTGCAGTGAGAATCCCACTGTAGCATGAGAACTTTACACACACAACCAGGTTTTCTCCTCCAGACACACCATGACCCTGAATGGGATGAACATATATTATCCACAGGACCCACCTGGAGCAGACACTGACATCATAAAACATACCTGCTGACCATTAAAGAACATGGTGGTCTGTAACTGCAGAACTACTAGGTGCTCCTGTATGGCCAGCAGAGCTTTAGATACAAGGTAGGTGTTCCTAATAAAGTGGCTGTTTTCGCTCTTGCTCTGTGTGTGTGTATGATAGAGATCTTAAAAGCTGCAAAAAAAGCATTCTTCACATCATGATTCTCATTTAGTATTGATAACAAAACTGCAAAGGATAGTACTGTGATAACAGCTAACAGGCAGCTTATCATGATAGCTGATTAACCATAGTATACACAATCAGACACACACAGCGGATTAGAATTTTTTGACTAATGATAATATGGTCTATCATGGCTTAATTAAGTGTGACAGACTCCTCGACTGACTTCTTGTCCAGAAGCGTGATTAGAGTGGCTGAGTATGGATTGCTATCTTTAAGGGGAAGAGCCAAAGACAGTCAAACACACAGCATTCAAAAGGTTAAAGTAATTCTGGGTGATTTGGATTTAATTGGTGGCTCACAGCTCGCAATCAAAAAAGCCCAGTCATAATTTCATTAAGTTTTAATTAAATGCAGAAAACCGTGATCTGCACAATATGTTCTTTGACTCACCAGTACTGGCAGACAATGGAAATGAAATCGACTAAAAGTTAACCTCTACAATCTTCTACCCATGCCACTTTCCTTAGAAGCACAATGGAGCTGTCTTAAATTCCAGGTCAGGTCAAGATATTACACAGTTCCAGAAAGGGGGAGAGCAGCTGTTGCCATCATCAACTACGTGATATTTCCATACTGCTGAATAGCCACCTACGGCACACTGTACGATATTAATCACTGTATTATTTCATGACAAATTGCAGAGCTCCTTTCTTGCTGCTATTATAATTGCATTCGAAGTGACGCCTAAGATTTTAAGGTTAAGAAGAAAAGGGCATCGGCAATAAATTCTCATTGGTGAAAAGTCTAAAGTGGTGGCACTGCTTTTTTTCACCTGCTTTTTTCTTTTCTTTTCCCAGTTGACCCTTAAAACCTCCATATTAAAGCGTTCAAAATCTATTGCGCTTATATTATTTTGGACGTGTTCACAGTGACTCATTTTGTGACGAAGAACCGGTGCTGAGCGGTTTTTGCTTGTTGTAATTGTTTGATATATAGCCAAGGAATAAGTGAAATACAAAAAATAATAAAATTATTAAATACATAGAAAAGAAGAATCAGTGCATTACGAAGAAAAGTGCAACCGTAAGAAGTCAAGAGCTGTTATCAAACAAATGGATTACTCAACTTAGTGCCATTGTGAAAGTAAATATCATGTCAAAAGGTAACAAATGACACATAATCCCCAGCCCTATCTCAGTCAAGGTAAATAACACTTACCAGTATTCCTGTTCTGAAAAAGGTCAGAATGAAGGTACGTTACATTTATATTTGTCCTGAGATTAATTCTGTTTAAGCTACGAACAGGCCAGGGTATACTTCAAATGTGTGTGTGTGTGTGTGTGAGGCATTCATTAAGTTCTCTGTATGAAGATAATTTTATATCTGTGGATATATCAAAAATACATCAGTGCATTTTGATCATTATTGTTGCAATCCCTATAAAAAACTACACCATTATGAGTAATAACTAAACAGATGAGCATTAGCATCGTGCTTTGCTGCTGGAGTATACATAAGTGTTTTTTTGGATTCTATATGACATTACAAGTCTCCAAACCTATAAAAGCTGAAAGAGTCAGGAAAGACTGGTGGCCCTTCCAAGGTCGGCTCCAGTGAATTCCAGTTGTCCATAAACTGGATAAAGCAGTTACATGAAATAAATGAATGAATGAACAAATGAAAGGACAACAGAAACATTCTGCTAACCAAGTTTAAATTTGATTAAGCTGAAATTGACAACATGATCCCCTTTATTTATTCATATAACTAAAAATTGAATAGGAAACAAGTGAATAAGGAGAAACTAGACCAAAAAACAACAATTACATGAAGCAGAATGAACAACGAGACTGAATCCCCACTTTCTTAGGAGAATATGAAACTTTTCTACTTTCACACTATACTCATTGCAAGGGACAATAGCAGGAGTGTGCTGCTAAGTAATTTCCCATTGGTTAAAGCAGCTCTAAGTTAAAGCTGGTGTCTGTTTAATAAGCTTTGCTTCACACTCTTTAGAACAGAGTAAAACTATAGCGCCCAAAAAATACATATTTGGATTTTGAGATCTGAATCTGAACTTCAATCCATCTGAACTTTTATGTTCCACCCCAGGGACAAAGCATTCTTTTAGTGTAGACATGGGGTACACTGTAAGCCTGTGTTATTCTTGCTTAGCATTGTTTTATTATTCATCACAGTATATTGTCAGTAAGCTATGAAAGTTCTGTAGATATATAGGCTCCCGGCTTCTATATTTAGAGATGCCTATTGTGACCTGTGTTTCTGTATGAAGTATTTACAAGCTGTGCAGAAGATCGCGAGCCTCTGTGTGTTTACTTAGGTAAATACTGAAAGAGCATGCCACAGCGGAGAGCCACTAACACAGCCCCAGATGAGTGGAGCCTTTTTGAGGCACTTTCACGAGCAAACAGGACACAATCTGCCCACGCATTAAGGATGAATTTGGCATGCAATGAATTCATGTTTCATTTACATTAAAAAGGCTATGTGCATATCTGCATAACCCATATGCATTTCTATAGGGAAGTTCATGCAGAAAATGGCTGAATATATTGGAAATTAAGCTCTCCATAGTCCATTTATTCCATTCAAACTACAATGGCTTTTGCACATAATTTGCTTTTTTGGAATTAAATGAATTGTAATGTAATGCATTGTGATTAACTAATGTTAATCAATAGATGTTTTCGTTATATGCATGATGTCTTTCTAAGAAAAGCCCCATATCAGAGAGCATCTCTGACCTAGACAAGTGCCTTCTATTATTCACAAGCAGGGAGGGTAAGGATTTTATTATTGGTTTATATTTAACTCCCTAGCCTATGGTCCAATATATAATTAAAAATCAAAGGACATTTTAGAGGTGATCTATATAAATGTCTTGATTAAAGAATACAGGAAACAACTGAATTTTTCTTGAGATTCTCTCATTTGATTATTTCATGCCCTTAACAAAGGTCAGACAAGGAGAACTACTTTATTAAGCTTTAAGCCAAATCAGAGAAATTATTTAGGCAGACAGTCATGATAAAACATTACAATGCAAAAATCTTTTTACACATGGAGACAGGGATCACATAATTTACCCTGTAAACAGGCAGAAACGAATTAGACAAATAACACATGGCATGCATTTGTAGCTTCTTACACACAAAAACAAACACGAGGGAAATAATTACCGAAGCTTGAATATCATCTGTGTATAAATAACTCACTCCGATTTGGACGGAGGAGCAGAGAAATGTTTTCAAGTCTGACTTGCTAACAGTTTTCCATTAGATCCTCTGGCAATAATGCTAATGTGGCTAACAGATGATAACTGTCTTCACATTATTCTACACTGTGGGATAGTTTACGCCCCTGACAAACACACGTCGTAAGCTTTATAGTTGTGAGACTTTCTCCGCAGTGAAATAAATGTATCCATCTCTCCCACCTG
The DNA here is from genome assembly GCF_029633855.1 of Hoplias malabaricus. NCBI lineage: Eukaryota > Metazoa > Chordata > Actinopteri > Characiformes > Erythrinidae > Hoplias > Hoplias malabaricus. The sequence goes on from NC_089810.1 coordinate 11,039,340, forward strand.
TTTACATTAGCACTGTGCTCTGAACCCAGATAATCGGTCCCCAATATGGTGCTAAAGAATAATTATATAAAACATGTGCCTGTAACCCATGGATACCAACTGGATATTTATCAGTTTCAACATACTACTACACCTCTCAGAAATGATCAGGAGTTTTGCCTATAACAAAGTAACCAAGAAGCTGAAACCAAAAGCTTTAATTTTGGACAATGTAAGAACTTTATTAGCACCTCTTCCTCCTCATTACTGAACTGCATTTTGTTTGTTGTCCTGAGATTTTCCACTGTTCCGCTGCAGCTATTAAACTCTGCACAACATAATCACCACACAACAGAAGTGCAATTAGTAGGTGTAGTCTGCATGATTAGCTCCAGCCTCAGTTAATTGAACGTTCTTACCAGAAGCATTGTTAGCTTTAGCTGTAGCACATCAGGGCACAGTTTGTGCCTTCAGAAGTGTGTACCTCTGGCCCGGAGTGTTCTATTAAAATGTAGGAAATAATACTGTTTCCACACATCACATCAGATCACATCACCAAAACCATCCACTGCTTTGTGTCGATTACTCATTATACCCTTGGTAGGAACATAATGTTCACATACGTACTGTGAAATGAGCAGCACCTCGTAAGTTAAGTAGAGGGGTTTTTGGGTTTGCTCCCCTTCATGGCTTTGTTCTCTAATACAATGGAGGGACTATTTCAAGCTTTGGGTGAACCTTGGTGGAGTAATTGTTTGGGATTATTCAAGCTTTGATGGGAGACGACAAGAGTCTAACAGGAGTGCTGAGCGGCACCTGGGAGTTGTGCCTTCTCCGGTACATCTTCAACGCTCCTGAAGCTGCGCTTCAGATAACAGCCGAGGCATGGAGGGAAAGATCTATAAATGGATCTTCTGACAAACAAGAGGAGGAGGAGAGAGGGGAGAGACAGAGAGATAAAGAGAGCCAAAGACATACCGATATTTGGAAGATCAATCAGAGCCTGAATTTAGAAGAAGTGTGTTTGGATGATGCACTCATCGAAATGTAAAAAAGGCCCCTTAGACACTATCAACAGCAGGAAGGATGACACACTGGCGGCTAGTGTGACTCCACTCAATGCTCGTGTCTTCCCTCTTATCACCTTATCTCTTATCACTTTGACGACTTGCAGCCTCCAGCTACAGACTGATATGATTCATTGCTTTCAGGAGAAAGCCTCTTCCATGAAAAGGTTCGCTTGGTTTGGAGCCACAAAACCGAAGTGCAAGCAATTTTCTTCAGAGAATTTCTAGGGCAACGTAATAGCTGAACTCTGAGCTTTAAGGTTACTCTCAAAAATAGTTCCCAAATGGTTCTTGTCTTGGGCATAAAGCTGTAGAGAAAACTTAAATTATAATGGATTCTTTTTCATTTGGCATCATTAAATAGCATGAGGGTCAGATCCGGCCCTTAAGCAAGTTTCCCCTCACCCTCAAAATGTATTTTTCAGTTCTATTCAAATGATGTGAAGTAAAAAAACACAAACCTTAAAACATTGTTCTACAGTCAACATCTGCTGGTACTGGAATGTATAAGCACAATAGAAGATACATGCTGCTACTACAGAGTATTTATGTTTCCAAAATGTACTGCAGAGCCTGTGACAGGGGTAACATGAACCATGATTAGTACCACTATGTGATTTTATGCTAGTGACTGTTTAAATGCAGATCAGCTGGCTAAGAATTTTTGAGAGACGGCACAATGAATGCTTATCCTTGTTTTATAATCAATCTCTCAGTAGTGTTTTACTGCACTGAGTTATTTAACCTAGTCTGGTGATATTTGCATTTTTCAGTGATGAAAAACAGCCTCAATTGTTCTTGGCATTCTATTGCATGAGATATTGGAAACATTTTTTGAGATTCAGATTCCTGCAGATTTTTTCAGGTGCACTTTCATGGTACAGCTCAACTGTTGTATAATGTCTTCATGCTGTCTGCTGCAAATTCTGACCCTATCATCAGTGTGCCTCAGCAGAAACAAAAGATTCAGGCCAGACTACATTTTTTCCTGTCTTCAGCTGTCCAGTTTTGGTGAGCCTGTGTCCACTGTGACCTCAGCTTTTTGGTCTTGGCTGACAGAAGTGAAACCTGATGTGGTCTTCTGCTGTTGTATCCCATCCTGCACATGGTTCAATGTCTTGTGCATTCTAAGATGCTTTTTTTTGTTTACCCCAGCAGTGCTGGACAGTTGTCTGAGTTACCATAGTCTCTGTTGACCTCTCTTCAATAAGTCAGTTTATTACTATTATATTTATTATATAACTGTCAAGTAATCTCTACACTGATGAACCTGAAATGCACCAGTAATTTGAACATTACTCAAAGTTGCTGGGCCATACTTGTATGATTTCTTGTATTGGCTTAAGAGATAATTCAGATAATTGAGGGAATGTGTAAGTGCACAAGTGTTTCTAATAAAGTGTTCAGCAACTGCACACACTAACAGTGCCCATGGGGTTAGGTACAGCCTTAGGCGATGCACACACATTATAAGCCTAATTCATCAATTCTGATTTTTTCTCAGATTGGATTTGGCTGTCTTCACATTAATAAATGTAAGCACCCTGTGTCTTCTTTGTTTTGCTGTGTTGCCAGTGCTGGCTGAGCTCAAGCTCAAGATGCATGCATACAGACAAAAAATGCACATGTATTCAGATCTGGCTGTTCACATTCAAATCACATGCTCACGAATCCGATAGATACCTGATTTAGGACCACATATTTAAAACTGGAATTTATAGTTGAGGTAAGTGCAGGCCGTTGATATAGTGTGTAAAGTTTACATGGAACTGGTGGCACTGAGTATGCATTAACGGTGCCATTGGGCTTGGTACAGCCAAAGTCACCAGGGAGGCCAGTGTTGTTCTACATAAGAGTATAGTAGGGCTGTAGATGACACTTTACTCTAGAGCCTTCTGGAGGTGTTGTGGGCTTAATTCAACAATACACTGAACTGTGGACATGACATCCTGATGACCCCTGTACAGAGCTAGCAATGTAGTCAGTGTTTTAAATATGGATGAAAAGAATGATCTTGGCCCAAAGAGAAACCTTAGTTTTTAGGTGTAGCTGGTTGCTGATCAGGTCAAACATGGCCACAGAAACCTTAGTGGTTAGGTGTAGGATACTATTACATTTAAATATTAGAGGCTAACAGAAATATTGTGGTGGATGGTAGGAAGAGAATGGGCTGGGCCCAAAGTGAAAAACTAATGGACTGTCATAGGATATTTGATCTTGTATATATCTTATCTTGTGTATAATTACAATTCATGCCTGCTTTTGAATAAAAGACCATCATTTCAAAAAAGGACATTTTTGTGGCAGTAACATTTCCCCAAATGAAGTAATTTCGTTGGACCCTACTTTATATAACGTGGAGGTTCTTCAAAATCTCTTTCACAAGAATGGTTCTTTACAGAACCACCCACTGAAGGAGCCATAAGGGAAGCAGAATTGATTTTTCAAATACACCATCTTAAAGAACCTAAGAGGACAATGGAAATCATCTGCACTCAAATTTATGCAACTGTACGCAAAGAATTGATGAAAGCACTTTTATGAAAAAGCTCCAATTGAGCTGAAGCTCATTTCCACCCAAAGAAACAAGGCAGTTCATGATATTCAAATCAGGGCTGGTGACAGTTATTACTTGGTAAATAGAATCCACTGCCTTTATGATAGCGTTACTTGCATTGTGATTCACAGTGTGTAGGCTTGGTGTGCATAGACTGGCTAAATATTAATAAGCCTCCAGTGTACTGTCATAAGCTACATCTTGGAGGGTTTTTCTTCTAGACCAGCTCTTTCACTATGACACAGCACATTTCTCTTTAGAGTAGCCTCCCTTAAGCTGACTTTACAAGAACCTGTTTCGTGGTCTGTGGGCGGGATACAAGGATACAAGAGGAGACATCCTGCCATCCTTAACCTCCCCTGCCACTTTACTTTTCCCCCAGTTTTTTTTTTCTTTTACCTCATCCAATCTTCAATCCCCCTATTTTTCTGCATGGGCAGCCTCGCAGATCTCCAACAATCCACACACAGCTCTAATACAAATTGATTTCATAATGGATGGTTAATTTTAGAATCTTTTTTTATTGGATTTTAGTGAGAGTCTGAGTTACATCATTGGACATTCAGCACTTTTAAATTTTTCAGGACACAACTGAAGTAAGATCATTAAAGCCATTGAAAGAGAAAAAACTGGCTTTCAACCGTGCAGAGCAACTAATGTTTCCATTTCAGACCAAAATAAATAAATAAATATACAATCTCAGTTGTTTAGAGCTTAATTCCTGCTTTAATATCCCATCCATCTGTGTTAATGCACAGAGCAACATTATGGGGCATAATTGTGTGACATCCCAATTTGGACAAAACAAACGGAAAACACAAAGTGTCACTGTAAAAGAGCCTGGAGTCCTAAGCTGATGGAGCACATTTGCTTAAACATATTCATGTCATCTCACATTACTTGTCTGTTTAAACAACTGTTCGGGGCTGCAGCAATGGGACTTGGTCCCACTACAGATTTTTCATCGCTGCCAATCGGACTGATGCTCCTTTGTGGAGAGTGTCAGACAGTGAGGAGCAGGAACAGGACACCTGTCACATGCTATCAGGTGAAACTCTGCCTGTATTCTCTTGGAACTGAATGAGAACAATGCCGCTGGAGTTCTTGGACAGACTCTTTTAACAAAAGTCCTGCAGTCCAAGAGTTCTGCACCGGATCCCCATCACTCTGCACCTTCAGCTTCAAACTATGAAAAGTTTGATTTAGAGATCATGTCTCAAGCTTCCATGACGATCCAGCCTTTATCCAGCGCGTGCTTTATGTAGGTCTATCGGAATCCTGAAACTGAGGCATGATTCGCATATAAATATCTGAAATTAACAATTGAATTGTATGATTATATTTTTAGTTTTATGCAACTATTAATATACACATCGAAACTGGGCAAACAGGCTGAATTATTTTAATATTTGTAGCACTCAAACGACATTCGCTACTCAACTTCAAATAAACAAAAACTACTCCATACTGCCCTCTAAAAGTAACACAGCAAAAGTACCATGTTAAAGCTCCTGTTTAATTGCATTTTGCAATTATTTCTTAGTTTACAGGCATTTGCCAAACCAATTAACACACTCGATTCCCATTGTTAGTTACAATGAAAGTAACGGTCAATGGTCAGCTTAAATAACTGAGGTCATGTCAGAGACATTACAAGAACTGATATTTGGGTGTCAAGTCGATTGCAAATTTCAGACAATTATGGTTATTTTCCATGTGGTATCAAAGGTTTCACAGGTCTTACAGACCACAGGAGGGCAGCATAATGGTACACATGTACATGCAAAGAGAATAAGAACGCTGCAACTACTAAACAAGGAATGTCGTTAGCTAAAGCAGGAGAAGCAACAGGTCAGTTGCAGCAATTTGGAGGAAAAAAAAAAAATCCCAAAAGCCATGTTTGGAAATATTTTGGGTTTGAGTCTGAAGACCAGGTCAGGTAATCAACAGCGTAAAGTCAATATGCAAACTGTTTCTAAAGATTGCATTGTCATCGAGGTGTGAAGCCTCTAGGAGTAATCCAGTGTGGAAAAAAGCACCTAAAATCATAGTCACTTTAAAGTCATAGTCTACTTTAAAAAGCATCTTACATTGTGCTATTACAACAATGTTTTTCTCAAAACACATGATCAACTTGTTTACTTTCAGCTTCATTTTGAGTTAACGGATTGAAAATAACAGGTTCTTCAGCATAAAAAATGTGCATTTCTCTTTATTTAGTCTACTATTATATACGTCCTGTTTCTTAAACACTTGTAAAAGGTTTCAAATCAAATAATATTTAATCACCAAATATAAAATGAAAAGCTTGAGGACTTTCTCTCCGTGTGTTTTCTAAATAAAGTATTTATTTCACCATATTTTGAAAAGACTCATAATAATATGTTACTATAATAAGCAGCTGACAGCATATATCTAACAGTTTTTATTAGTTGGGTTTTTGGCCATACTCAAAGGCTTGGCCTGCTGTGACTATCAGTCTTGAACACTAGAGCTGAGAATATCACAATAAATAAATAAATAAATAAATATATAAATAATTCAGCCAGTTTCACAAATGTATCAAACATCAGTTAGCATTTAAACCTCAAGTGGTTAAATAATTTGAGTAACCAATAGTCTTCGGATAGGAAACCATGGAAAACATGGAATGTGCTCAAATGGTAAAGAATACAACACAAAAAGCAACAAAAATAATTCCATACTAATTCTAAAATAATTCAAGAAACTCTCCTCAGAATTGTTGTTAATAAACATATAGTTGGACTTTATGAGTTGTATTGCTCTATGTCAATGCTGAACATTTTCTAGAAATAAGTGGCCTTGTTCTAATCAAAATGTTTACTTCTCCAAGGTGGCCAAGGTGGTAGGGAAACTCCCTGGCGGTAGGGCCCCGGGGGTGGATGAGGTTCACCCCGGGTTCCTCAAGGCTCTGGATGTTGTGGGGCTGTCCTGGTTGACACGTCTTTGCAACATCGTGTGGACATCGGGGGCAGTGCCTCTGGACTGGCAGACTGGGGTGGTGGTTCCCCTTTTCAAAAAGGGGGATCGGAGGGTGTGTTCCAACTATAGGGGGATCACACTCCTCAGCCTCCCCGGTAAGGTCTATGCGGGGGTACTGGAGAAGAGAGTCCGACTGATAGTTGAACCTCGGATCCAGGAGGAACAATGCGGATTCCGCCCCGGTCGTGGAACACAGGACCAGCTCTTTACCCTCGCTAGGATCCTGGAGGGTGCATGGGAGTTTGCTCAACCAGTCTACATGTGTTTTGTGGATCTGGAGAAGGCATTCGACCGTGTCCCTCGGGGTATTCTGTGGGGGGTGCTCAGGGAGTATGGGGTACTGGGCTCTTTGTTACTGGTTCGTATGGCTGGCAGTAAATCCGACTGGTTTCCAGTCAGAGTTGGACTCCGTCAGGGCTGCCCGTTGTCACCGGTTCTGTTCATAATTTTTATGGACAGAATTTCTCGGCGTAGGCCAAGTGGCGGAGGGTGTCCGGTTTGGTGGTCTCAGGATTCCATGTCTGCTTTTTGCAGATGATGTGGATGATGCCGGGACCTCCAGCTCTTGCTGGACCAGTTTGCAGCCGAGTGTGAAGCGGTAGGGATGAGGATCAGCACCTCTAAGTCCGAGTCCATGGTACTCAGCCGGAAAAGGGTGGAGTGCTCTCTCCAGGTTGGAAGTGAGATCCTGCCTCAAGTGGAGGAGTTTAAATACCTCGGGGTCTTGTTCACGAGTGAGGGAAAGATGGAGCGTGAGATTAACAGGCGGATCGGTGCAGCGTCAGCAGTAATGCGGGCTCTGTACCGGTCCGTTGTGGTGAAGAGAGAGCTGAGCAGAAAAGCAAAGCTCTCGATTTACCGTTCAATCTACGTCCCAACCCTCACCTATGGTCACGAGCTTTGGGTAGTGACCGAAAGAACGAGATCGTGGGTACAAGCGGCTGAAATGAGTTTTCTCCGCAGGATGTCTGGACTCTCCCTTAGAGACAGGGTTAGGAGCTCGGACATCCGGGAGAGACTCGGAGTGGAGCCGCTGCTCCTCCACGTCGAGAGGAGCCAGCTGAGATGGTTCGGGCATCTGGTTCGGATGCCTCCTGGACGCCTTCCTGGAGAGGTGTTCCGGGCATGTCCAACGGGGAGGAGGCCCCGGGGCAGACCAAGAACACGCTGGAGAGACTATATGTCTCGACTGGCCTGGGAACGCCTCGGTATACCCCCGGAGGAGCTAGAGTCGGTGGCTGGGGAGAGGGAGGTCTGGGTTTCTTTGCTCCGACTGCTTCCCCCGCGACCCGGACCCGGATAAGCGGTGGATAATGGATGGATGGATGGATGTTTACTTCTCTGTTTGTAATGTCCAGACTCTAACACCAGTTAAGTGCATTCCTTAACACAGTAGTTTGTTTTAAATACACTGATTTTACAATATTAATATTGTCTTCTTTATTAAATAAGGCTATACGTTTGTATTAATGTCTTTATATTTGAGGCAGCAGGGCACAGACAAAAGGAATAGATTTAATTAATTGAAAAAAAAAATCACTTTTGTTTAACCAAATCACACTTCTGTGGCTGAAAAAAATATTTTGCATAAATGCATTTAAATATGCTTTTTTTTAAATTGTAGTATTGGAATTGGTATCAACAATTGTAGGAATTAAATGGTATTGGTACTGACCACTAAATTTCTAGCATTGTGACATCAGGTCAGTTGACTTTAAAATATTTTCAAAATCCAACTAAAAACAGTTAAATTTTTTATACTGAATTATCTTAAATGATGCAGTAGAATCATTTTTAACTTTTTTGTGCATAATTAAATGGATATTATATTACAGTATAGTTCCATTTTCAGAACACATAGTGTAACAGTCTCTACAGTGATACTTTGCTTGGTTTCCAACCACTGTTTTCATGACTGTTGGGGTATTTTTAATAAGGACCTATTTACAGAATGTTTGTTTTAAGCTGCCAGTATAATTTGGGGTACCAGTACACTCAAGTCATATTTTTGATCTTTGCAGTCTCCATATATAACAGTTCCAGTGGCACCAAATATCTAAACACGACACCCACTTGCTCCATTATATAAGTCAGTTCATGCCACTCTGGAACTAATCTATACGACGCCGAGAAAGATAGTCATCAGAATAAAAGTTGGGATCAGAAATCCCTGGTAATATGCTAATGTAATAACACATATGAGGAAAGGGCTTAACGTCGCCGGTTCAAGCTTGTCTCCCAAAAACCTGACAGAGAAGTGGGCCGTCACTTCACACAGCAGGGGATTATTTCATTCCTCTACCACATATTCTACTGATGTAGATACACTTTCACCCTTTCTCTCCTTCTTCACTTTCACCTAATCCCCAGACTCAATGCATATGCTGTGTGAATAATGATCATGATTAAGTGTAACTTTAAAAGAAGAGTACCTCAAAGGTTCAGTGAGTCATCTTCTCCAGTGATTCATCTTCAGGTTATAAAACAAACTGGCCTGGTCTAGATGTATCAGAGATTCTGTGTTTTAAAGAAACAATAATTAAAAGACTTAATTTTAAACTGTCTGCCCCCATATGGGATCCATTCTATTAATCTTTAACTGAAAGGAAAGTCACCAAAAAGAGGTCTTACACAAGGCATGATTTTAATAGATCCAGAGATACACAACAGGTGGTGACAGGTAAAGGAAATATTGACCCATGACGATGAGGTTAATAAAATTAAATAGAAGCTATTATTGGTAAACAGATAAGCCTTGAATCATTAATATCAATAACTCCCCTGGGTATCTTGGCATCCCCTGTTTCTGGTGCCTAACCCTTAACATTTACAATATCACGCAATTTTATTAACACCAAAATCGATTAAAGGCAAAGTCCAGGTCAAATATTGACATTTTCATTATTTCTTTTTTCTTCAGTCCAGGTTTGTGTAGCACAAACAGCCTACCTGATGACCTTTGGAGAATTTATTACTCCAAGTGTGCTAACTGCAGGTTTTATTGCTAACCTCCTGGTGTGTTCTTTTTCTATATATTACTCACTTAAATCATACAAGAGGAGCACATTTTGAATATAGTTGTACCTTGATGTATTTCCTTCAAGTCTTGAAACTTCACAATGTTGACATTACTACTGCTCACATCAGATTTAAAGCCTTGGTGATCCCATACCAAAAATGGGCCGGTCTCACCCTACTGGATGGCAATGGCCTAACCCTAAACTCTGCTTCAAACCCTTCACATTTCAAGTGTGGCATGCGCTTTGAATTGAAATCCTTCATGTTGTGTGAAAGAAAATCTTCAAGATTCTTCTGTCCTGAATCCTGGATGTTGGAACCCATTTCCACTGGCCTTTACTGTCCATCAGTGTGTTTAAATACAGATCTCTTTGGGCAGTATATAAATGAAATACAGAAAATATCTTGAAATTTTACAGCTGCATTTCCCTAACACAGGTATCAGCACTGACTACTGTTTGACTGTAATGCTTCTCTCTCTCTCTCTCTCTGCATCAGCACAGTATTCTTTATCTCAGCTGAAGGGTTTTTTGAAGTTAAACTATTGGCACTGGTTAGATCCACTATAGAAGTGGTTGACAAAGCATTTTAATTCTCTCTGAATAGGAGAATTTGCTAAACGTAAATGTTCTACTGATGGTTCACGTCTTCCACAAACCCTTTTAAAATCAAGAGTAAATCAGTTTAGAATTCAATGGAAACTTTATTTTTGGATGTTTTACATCACCTGTATATTGTATTTTTTCCTCCACTTACTGACAGTACAAATTGATTCAGTTCACAATAACTGGTTAATGATTCAGAAAGTTCACAATCTGAATAAATCTGAACGATGAAACATGACTATAATCATGTTGTTGCACAACTTATTTGTGACAGTAGGTTCTGGAGTGGAGTGAAAGGGGTTCTGGAGTGCACTCACTCTAGTGGCTCTTTCCCTTTCTGTGTCTCTCAATATGATAGAAGCCTAAACATGGATGAAGATGTATGAAAGCTTGGAGACAAATGTTTAGTCAATGTTTCGTCCTAAAAAAAAATGGTATCTTCTTTTTTTGATGCAGTAGCAGCCACTACATGACAGAGAAAAAGGTCCATCTATTACTGTCCTTTAGGGCTAACCCCAAATATTCATTCTTTGGGCAGGTATTGGGTTTTAAATTTTCAGATTCAGATAAATGTATTCGATGAATAAATGCAACACTCCACTCCAGTTGTATTCAGACACTCCAGTGGTTTAAAAATAAATAAATAAACAAACAATCAAACTCTGGAATCCACCCCACGGGCTCCCCCTAACACTGCAAACACACCTCCAAATATTGGAGCATCACAGCTGAAGATCCAAAGCCCTAGAATTGCCATTTGGGACAGGCCTATTATCCAGTACTTTTGTAAGACATTGAATCCAAGGTCATATCATCCAACATCAGCACCTGACCATAATGTTCCTCACCTCACTGTGCCAAAATCGAATGTAAAACTTGTCCAGAAGAATTGAAACTACTATTTCAGCAGCACAGAGCGAGATGATGTCTACCAACCTTTGGACATCTACATCCGTGTCTGAGGTCTCATCAATCTCTCTGATAGGCACCCGAGCGCAAGACACTGGAGGAAATAAAAAGAGAAGGTGAATAACGATCATCCTCAACTCCAGCAATCCTGCTCTTTATATTGCTGTCCCTTACCCCTACTTTGCTCACAGAAATTCTGGACTGCCATTTGTCTGAGGATGGTCAATCTGTCAAGCAGTCCATCAACCCTGGCAGAGGCCTATACCCAAGCTTCACTGCCTGTGTAATCATTATTTCACAGGGAAAAGAGTTGCTGGAAGAGAAAATAAAAAGCCCCCCCGTTAAATGGCCCATTACAGTGAGCTATTGGGATTGTGCTTGGATGCCTGGTGATCGGCGCAGAGTAAAATAAACAGCATCTGTTGTATCGTGATGGAGTAGACGCTGCCTCTACTCATGGCTCGGTGAAGGCCGTTAATTTCTTTTGCTGTAAACCTCAGCCCTGTCCACGGTTCTTTTACCAAAACCTGCACATCACTGGTGGAGCCGTCTAATGAGCTTCCTCCCTTTAGCAGAGACGAGGAGAACCTAATTAGTGGGGTGTTGTGGTGTTGTGGTGCATGGTAGGAACTAATATTTGTGGACAGTGCGGTCGTGGATGGATTCAGCCGAGTACCCTTACAGCATTTCATTCATTGCTAATGAAACAGTAGGCATCTAAGCACACAGCAGTAAACGCTAGGTTTCAAGCTGTTAGTGACCAAACAATTTGGCCTTCATAGCTGCATCCGTTGTATTACAAGACAGCACAACACATTCCATTATAATTATTAGGAACGTTGAAACCGAAAGCATGTCATTTTTGTCAACAACACATTCCCAATGGTCAGTGTATTGGACAGAAGCAGTATCACCCACCTTGCTCGTGTACAGCTAGAGGACGTAGCTCATTTATTGATGCACAATGTGTGGTCCAATCAACAGAATAGGTCACTGTGGAGCAGCCACACAAATCAATGCCAAGCTTCAGCTTCCTAAGTATTTTACCCCTTATCATTGGGCTGTGGAGCAGTGCAACTGCACTTTCTGGAGTGATGCAGCGCCGTCCAGTTCATCTCTATCTACCTGTCTGGATTCTTTTTTAGGTAGCTGAATGGAAACAGATAGGTTTTTACCATGGCAAATAAGGAGCAAACTATTAATTAATATCGTGGATTTCAGTAGTCCTGGATGAGCAAGTCTAGTAGCTCGTCTCCACTAAAGGCTGTTTTATGCTTCTGCATTGACTTAGCGCAGCACCTATGCCATAACCTGCGCAAGTGCCCTACACCTTAGTGGGCATCTATACTTGTGCATTAATGTCTGCGTCACTCTGCAGTGACACCACCAAACTACTAGGCCTGAATTACAAATATCGTCCTGAACTCTATGTAGTAATGAGATTCTTCGCTAGAGAAATCCATTTTTTTCCGTTGTTCCACTTTTTTTTGGACTTTGACGTCCAAGCCAGGGTCTGAAGAAAGCTCTCGTCATGTCCCTGTAGTATGGAAGCATTCATGTTCTTCCGAATGGGATTGGTTTGATCTGAATTGATGAGACACGTTTACATTTCTGGGAGGTGCAGTTCAGGCTATGGTGTAGTGATCATGTCTATGTGGGACCTACATGTTGCTTACAATGTAGATTCGATGCAGAAGCAAAAATTGGCCTTTAGTGCATAAGGCAAGTAGTACATTTCTAACAGCAAGGACAGCACGTATAGAATCTGTGATGGTGATCCCACCATTGTAGGTGCGAGCAGAGAAAAGCTATGGTAATTCTCAGGGATGAGGACCGTCTTGACCTTCCTGACCTTAATGAATGGTTGTCTTCCCTTCTTCTTCACCCCCTTCACCCTGGACTGAAGTCTATTCTTCCTCCAGCAGTTGCCTGTTTATGCTGTCTCCTCCAAAGCCGGCCATTCTCCCTAAAAGAGGCAATGAGGACAGCGACGGTCTAATAGCCACCCATTTACCGAACATGCCTCAGAGGCTTTAGCGTGCTCCATCTCAGTCACTGCGCAGTGATTGTCAGAGCAATCAAACAAACAAACAGAATTAGTCATTAAGGACAGGCTGATGTGTTTGCAGTGTTATGCACAGGCTCCGAGAGCTACCATGGCATGGTTTTATTACAAAATGAAAATGAACAATCATGCGGAATGTACTGCAAGTCCATCCTAATATTAGGGCAATTCATCAAGTAATTGATGTTCAGCGCTCCAAGATTAAAGAGGAGGCTTGCATTCACTCAGGATGAAAAAAAAGAAGCAGAATAGTTGAAATGTTGATTGAGCTTGCAGGTGTCTACAAACTTGCACCCAGCATTACAATAAGCATCATCAATAAAGCAGACTGTGACAAACATTGCGATCCATAAGTTTATTGTTCTTCACCATTTCCTCAAACAAGAGCATCGGTGTGAAATTAGAGCGAGACAAAATTGGGAACAAAAAAAAAGGATAAACATAGATAGATGCTGCTCTCTGAATTCTGCCTTTGATTCAGGTGGTAAAAATAAAGCCCAGTGAATCTTCCCTCCGTCCTAACAGACTCGGGCAAAATAAAACATTAACAGCCTTCTCAGTGAGTGTCGTCCTTTTATTGTCTTCCCAGAGACAACTGCTTTTATTTTTAGTTTGGGGAGCTGAACAACTTTGAGCCAGCCACAATGCTCGTCAATGATTCAGAGGTGCGGGGAGCTGACTGACCTTTTGAGGAGAAGCCTTTGGGACGGGGTGATGCACTGCGTTTGCGTAGCGGCCAGGTGACGGTTGATAAAGGTTGACTATTTTGTAACATTCAATGGGAAGAAAGTGGCCATGTCACAAGCTTTACCAAAACTAGGTCACTCCAAACATGAATAATGGTGGTGTAGCACAAGCAGGGTGCTGAGGAGTGGTGGAATTCAATTGACCGCTGCATAATTGAGCTGGCAGTGGGCTTCCTGCGGCATAAACTCTTAAACGGCAACACCCCCTGGCCTCTCTGCTGGAAGCTACGGAGAGGCAGGGTCGTAAACTGATTAAAGTCAAATAGTCTCCCAACTGATACTAAGTGTAGCTCACTGAGCACAAATAGGTCTATTTGGTAGCCTAGTTAAAATGCAGACTTGAAATCACTGCTGGGTTTCCAGCAGGCCCCAGTGCTCTGCCATCAGCGATGTGCCGCCCTTATCCTGCGACTTAGGGGCAAGCCCTGTGCTGGGTTTTGTCACCAGACAATTAAACAGAGCATTAGCCTCATTGCTGTCTGATTCGCCACAAATAGAAGCAAGAGGCTTTTAGTAATTAAGAACGCTTTCAGACATGCACGCAACAAGCAGACGTTGAAGGACGTTTTAATCTTGGCGAAAGCCTCCATTAAACACTCAGCACGGCAGTGTTAAAGAGGTATGATACACGCCGGCTAATTACCAGTAAGAAAATGCATTCAGCGCGTCTTTTGGCTCTGGTTATTTGATCTGACTACACTGGGCAATGAGCTTTTTATAACTGATTGACAGACATGAATTTGCGCCTATGACAATATGGGGACTTCTTAAATGGACAGTCATAAAAAACAATCATAAAATATTAAATTGACTCCTTCAGCAAGCAGGGATGTAAAACTAGTGTCCATTATTGACAAACAGTGTTTTTCACCTTGATTGCTCCGAGTAAATAATATCCTTCTGTTAAAAGGCTGGGTGGAGGTTTATTGCGCATGAAAAACTGCCTCTGATTCAGCAGGAAACACCCATGCACATATTTGTCATGGAAACACAGGACTAACTATGAATTCTAATGAAGAACAGTAAAAACCCACCAATAAATACAGCAACCGTTGGGATTTATTTATTTTATTGTATTTATTTATTTATTTATTTATTGTCCTCCAGGTATTTGGAAGCCTGGAATGAAAATCTTCATGTGCTTCAAGTCTCCTGTCTAAACCTTCTGAAGTCTGCATCAAGCTCCCCAAACATCAAAATGTGCACTGAGTCATTCTTTCAGGCAGAGAATCGATCGTGCAATCTAACAAAATAATCTCAGTAAGGCCCCGGGCCTGATCGGCCTACCAGCAGAGTTCTGAAGACACCACAAACCAAGAGGAGCCCATGCAGGATCTGAAATAAGGAGCATCCAATGTACACCCTGAATACAGATTTAACACTTTACCGGTGCTTTCTTCTTTCTGTGCATTGCCAAACTTGTCAGTTCTGAGGGACGCCACAGCTACACTATTGACTCATTGGAGTAAGAACACATTTAGAACACTTTCAAGGCCTTGAAACAAACAAGACCTGCACACAAGACCTTGCAATGGTTACAAAACCAAAAACTCCAACATCAATTAAACAAAATGCTTCGTCATAATACAGGTGGGTAATCAGTTAAATAATAAGACTTGTTCAGGTACTTCAGTAACTACATTTATGTCTACTGCATGTAGTGTACTGTGCAATGTTTTTAGGCACCTATGATGATGATGATCATTCATTCATTCATTATCTGTAAGCGCTTATCCAGTTCAGGGTCGCAGTGGGTCCAGAGCCTACCTGGAATCATTGGGCGCAAAGCAAGAATACACACTGGAGGGGGTGCCAGTACTTCACAGGGCAAAACACACACTCACACATACCTATGGACACTTTTGAGTCACCAATCCACCTACCAACAAACTGGAGCACCCGGAGGAAACCCACGCAGACACAGGGAGAACACACCAACTCCTCACAGACAGTCACCCGGAGCGGGACTTGAACCCACAACCTCCAGGTCCCTGGAGCTGTGAGACTGCGACACTACATGATGCACTACATGCTGCTCTAAAAACACACCCAAAAGTGTGTCCGTAGGAGTGAGTGTGTGTGTTGCCCTTTGAAGGAATGGCACCCCCTACAGGGTGTTTTCCCGCCTTGCGCCCAAAGATTCCAGGTAGGCTCTGGACCCACCGTGACCCTGAACTGGATAACAGATGATGAATAAATGAATGATAATCTCAAATACAGGACTACCACAAGGATTTGGAAAGGGTTAAACTAAACCAAACTAATTTGCATATAGATCAAGTCACTACTTACTGTATAAACGGATAATGGATTTAGAAAGTGGAGCTGTTTGTCTCTTCTCTGCTGTTCATCACTGGTTTATAACCTTGACGCTTTGGGGTGGGGCAGGGGGAGGTTGTTTTTGGAAAAATTGAGGGTGATAAACTTGCTATAATCTGTGTACACTCCCACTCACGGTGCAAGAGCTTGAAAGAAATGGTGACCTGGTAACATCTCTGTCCCCCCCAATTACTCCAAGTCTCTCTCCTCGCAAGAGCATAGCTCTGTTGAGTTTATTGTCAATAAATTCTCAGACGAATTCACAAGTCAACAACTGGCTGAGCCAAACAGGAGCTTTTAGATCACAATCAAGATTCATTTCTGAAAAAGTCAAGTCTGAGCCACGAGCTGTGCTGACCTCCACACCTGCTGAGCAAGGGCCCGGAAACATCCATCCAAGCCACACAGCAGTGAGTTGAATGGTGCTATCCTTGCTCAAGGGAAAAAAAAAAAAAAAAAATCAATCAATTAATTGGTTAGTTATTAAAGCTATTGGATTCAAATTGAATTACATTTTATAAATTTATTGGAGCAATAAATCTAAACATGAGAAAGTTATCCTAAGATTTATCATCTCTTTGGGGGGTTTAAAGCTTTCATAGTTTAATTTGACAACAAAAGGATTGAAAAAACACCAGCTATTTAGTGTGTAAAGTTTGAAATTAGCTGCATACACTTTTCCTTTTCTATAGGATAACGTCACTACAATAAATAAATTGTAAAATGCAATTAATACATCTTTTAATTCCAGCCGTCAGAGCTGCTGCGGGGCTTTGGTGGACGTCTCCTCTCGGCTGTTGAATGACACACTCCTGCTGGGATGACAGGTAGAGGCAGGGGATGAGCAGTGAGCACTGGTATGGAAACGTGGGTATGGAGTAATGCAAGCATGTCTAATCGGAGCTGACTCAGGGTGTTTGACTCCAACAATAAACATTAACAGAGTGCAAGGCACCCAGAGGCTCAGAGGACCGAGGCAGCGCTTGTCACTGAGGCAGAAAGCCATGATTCCTGACAGCACACCGCATCCAACATGGCTGTGGTGCTTTTTCACACGTTTAACATTCACATGGCCACTGTACCTACCTCTATCCATCACTGCTCACTGAAAGAGTGACAGGGACAGAGCAGGAGAGGGGAGGGGATGGAAAGTGTATTTATTGGCAGTTCCATGTCAATAGCCAAGTGCATACACAGTTATAGGGCTTTGTCTATGTACATAACTCATAACTATAACCACCGTACATGACCTTTGAGAGACCTTTGTGATCAGATAAACTAGTGCAAATGCTATCAGATGTTTAGCACTTTTAGTTTAGCATATTCCTTTTTGAGCTGTAGGGGTAATGTAAGATTATTCCCCACCAATTAGCATGCCTGTCATTACACATTTACCTCATCAGGTTGTTTAGTATTTGCTAATAGACTTGCTTATGTGGCTTCTCAAACTGAGTGACACATCTATAAAGTGGACCGAGTTACAAGTCACAAGTCACGTATTTCAGAAGATATTTTTTAATAATAATAATAATTATGAGATCATCTACTTGCTTCAGAAAAGTGTGTGTGTGTGTGTGTGTGGGGGGGGGGGGGGGTGTTTGGGGAATCAAAGTAAAACAGAAACAATGGTTTTGTGACTCATCTGTAATATTAAGTTAAATCAGGAAAAGGTGATTGTGTTTAAACCAGTTTTTGAAAAAAATCCAACAGAAAATGTCCCACCAACATATCAGCCCTCATTCCAAACCAACTCCTCTAAAACAAGAGCATGCGCATGGCTTGATAAGTCACACAGAGAGGAGCACAATGCTTCACCTTTCAATACCATCCACCTACATCATGTCTTACTCATGTAAAGGCTTATTCTCAATAGCAAATACATATACGGATATTCATGAAGCATTCGGTCTGTACTCTGCATTCATTTCACCCACATTTGTACACATTCTGTGAAAGTTTAAGGATGTGAATGGAATAGAGAAGCACCACTGGAAGCTGTAGGGGCGGTGCAGCCGATAGTTCAAGTGAAATACAACCTCTGGTTTAAAAAAACCTGTCAACCTGCTAAGAAGTATTTAACAGCCTCAGACCGCTGCTGTTTTACACCACTGCATCTAATTTTTTTATAATAAGTAACATTAGTCACCACATCATCCACTATTGCCATGTTTGTTGTTGAGCAAAGCCAGAGTACATAGTGTTGTAAATGATTTTTATTTCTTTAGTTAGATTAAACCACTCCTCTTAACATCTAACACAGTTTGGAGCATCACACACTCCCTAACCTCACATCTAAATAGTGTCTGTCAGACAGATGGTCATCTCTAGGATAGGGGAATTTATTTCACACCCTGTCTTTGTCATGTTTTACGACAACGTCCATGTACGGTCGTAAAATTGTGTATTTAGGGTTGTCTCTCAGTTCTATGCACTGTCTCAGACCTTTGAGACACTAACCACCTACTCCAGCATCTGCTTTCTTTCTGATGAACAGCCATTTTGACTAAATACACACACACACACGGACTGTGTGATTTTAGCACAGGTCTATATCTGAACATAGAAGCCGGCATCTTAAAGCCTTTTTGTATGCGCGTCCACATTTAGAAAAAAGTAACACACTTGGGTTAAAGTGAAAAATAATGTGCGCTCCATATTTTGCCATAACGATCACTTTAAGGGATTAAGGAATTCACTGAGCCATACCTTAAGTGATAAACAGCTTTTCCAGTTCTCCTCAGACTTTTTAGTCATCTTCAGATGAAATGCTGGGCAATTGGCAAATCCCAAATGCTGGTAGATTTCAGTAATGATCACAACAAACGAGGCTTGAAAACCCTCTGATGGAGCGCAGCCCACACACACCCTCTATAGGTAATGACCTCATTCCACGTGTTTACGGTTCAGGCCCGGTTCAGCAGGAGAAGCGTGCCTAGCTCATAAAACTGACGCATAACATAATTAAAGCGCTCAGGATCTGGAGTCGTTAACTTATCGGGAAGTCATCATTCTCACTCTGAAAAGGTGGCTAATGTTTCACCCTAAACGCGGGCATAAGGCAGGAAATTAATAACCTGCAAATAAACACCTGAGCCACATAGATGTCTCCAGGTGAGTGGAGACCTCCTTGTGCCATCCTTCAGGCTCCAACCTGCCTAATTATCTCCTCTTTCTTTCAATTAGCTGAGCGTTTGTGAGCTGCCTGGCTTCATTGCCGTCATGTCGTCATTACGCTTGTCATGCTTATCTTGACACTGCGGAGGCTGGGAGATAAGGTTTCTTCCAGATGAAGGGTACCTAGGTGGAGGAGGGGGTTAGACACTGGGTATTTTCCCTACCATTTGTACGGCCCGTCTGCTCCCATTAACTCTTATTACAGGCAAACACCTCCCACGTCCCGGGGCCTTGGCAGTCATCAAATATCATCTTGCCGCACAAATATTTGTCAGACAAGCAATGGGCTGGCCTGTCATCTCCTGAATGGGGAGGCCTCTCCTTTCTTGACTTTTCAGCTGAATTACAGCAATTTGTGGCTCCATGCCTCGTGTGCTCGAAATGCTTTTTTAATCCCGGCTGCATCTGAGCCTCAGCCTAATGGTTCCTAATTCCTCACGAAGCGACTCCCGCTCTCTCGCAGCCGCCTGATCCTCGCTTCTCAGGTATTTGAAAATGATGGGCGCGGGCAATAACCGATGAGCCGAGCAGAGCTGAGCCACGTACGAGGCCAAAAAAAAAAAGAGGATTGTCTGGCTTTATCAGCCCCTATCAGCCCCTCTATCCGCAACATGGCCAGAGAATCGGCCCCTCATAAATTATGAAGGGTGTATTATCACACAAATGGAATGTGTGACAGTGATGGAAATTAGAAACAGAGTGAGCTCCTAGTGCCACGGCTGGTAATATTACAGCAAGGATAAATTACTATCTCTCTCCCTGGCATTGGCTCACCTGGACAAAAGTGCATGCACGGGTACAGGTGAGCCACAGCTATCTAAAACACACACACCCTCACACAAATATACACTGTGTTCATGCAACACAATGTAGAGTTTGGAGAGTGAGATTTAGATCCATGTTCATGGCATTTGGCAGACAACCTTTTTCACAGTGACAGTTTGTAAATCCTATTAGAGATTCGGAGTCTTGCCCAAGGATACGCATTAATGTAATAGAGTTCCTGCATGAGCTGGGAATCACACTCTAGCCTGTAGTGTGGAGGGTAGTGGTGTTTGCCGATAAATCAGATCAACAACATGAACTCTAATAGAATTAACAGGATTAAGCCTCCATGTGTTGGACAGAGTGCACTACAAAATGTTATATTACGTTACGTTACATTACATTACATGTAATCCACTCTTTCATTCATTGTCTGTAACTGCTCATCCAGTTCAGGGTCATGGTGGGTCCGGAGCCTACCTGGAATCACTGGGTGCTAGGCGGGAACACACCCTGCAGGGGGTGCCAGTCCTTCACAGGACGACACACACTCACAACTATGGATACTTACGTAGCCAATCCTCCTACCAATGTGTGTTTTTGGACTGTGGGAGAAACCTGGAGGAAACCTGTACAAAAGTTAATACAGAATTTCATACATAAGTTCTCCATTTTATACCTTCAAATTTGGTTTTCTAATTTACACCAGGCTCTGTCATGATACGTTGTTTATCAGTAGTCAGTTGTTATAAATGTGTGGTTGGGAGTTGTTAGCGGTGAAGCCCTGGCTGAAATGAAACCACAAACCAGGCTTTCAACAATGTACAGAGTGGGGAGTGAGAGAGACATATTTCCCTCAGAAAACAGGTGAGCTGGAAGTGGCCCAAACAGTAAATTTGCTGTATTACTGAAAGCTAACACACAATATTTGCAGTCATCAATATACAGGACAAGCTGGAAACACAGGAATATCATTCAGTGCAGCAGTCATTTTTGTACAACAGACTGTGATTCGGCTTCATATACCAACAAAGTTAGCCTCCACCCAGCAGTTTACTGGTCCACTGCACAATGTTAGTTCCAGAAGGAAGAAAGAACAAACACCTTTTCATCTTCTGGTGCAGCGGAACATGAGACAAGGTAAGCTCCCAAAAGTAGATGGTTAATAGCTGTTTGAACTCCAAGAAACCATTTGTTGAACAGTTCAGTAAAATAAACATCATGTACGTTAGTTGTTACAGTGTAATACTAGGATTAATAGCTAATATTAGTTTGTCTATTTATTATCTTATCTACATTCTCTTAATAGTTCTATCTTGTGTGATTAACTCTCCTCTCTAGAGGGTTTAGACTAGGACACTCACTCCCTCCCCACACACCTGCAGTTGGCCTGGCCTCATTAACTCACCCCTACAAATATCCCTCGGTTTGTCAGTGTCTTTTATGAGTTATGAGTTTTGTAGTTATCTTGTTCTTGGTTTTAATTCGATCTGGTTACAAGTTCAGACTTTTTCTGATTTTAGAATTTGGATAAATGGTTTTTAAGCCCACAATATGGCTAATCTGCACGTGAATCTTGTCACCATGCTTCCATCACTGCACCGTTTAAAACCATAGCACTCATACTGACCACTTACTGCTGACAGACAATTAGTTAAGTAACAGGCTTGTCCTTTTTCCTACTACCCCAATAAACAAGAAGCTGTATGAATTATGGTTAATTTCTCCATCTGAGTCACCTCTTAAATCATCTGGAATGAAAACAAAATTACAAATGAGCTGCTCATATGCACAAGCTTTATCTTTGAGGCTGAGATAATGTGGTACTAATAAAGCCACATGATCTTTGTTTGTGTGCCATTGCCAGGGAAAAAATCTCTACTGTTTGGCCATGAATTATGAATAACATTGTTGCATAAAGGTCTGAAATCAGTCCACCTGAGAGAGGTGTGCACTGGAGAATTGCAGGTTTGAGTGTTCAGCCTGAAGAAGGTTATTCCTCAGCAAAGGGATATGTATGGTAATTATTAATTAGTGGGAGGATAATCACTGGTGTGGGTTGCACCTTGGAGACCAGTAGACGTGTGTGGTAGATTTACAATGCAGAGGTGAATACTAATACTGCTCTCAAAAGAAAGGAGAGTAGAGTTCCTATGAAATAACAGGGTGAGTGGCTCATCAACAGATTTCCTACTGAAACTTCCAGAGTTGAAATATGCTCCATTGTTTTGGAGGTTAAACTTTAGAAGCTAGTTATCACTCAGAACTCACTGAAAGAGTAATGCTGCAGAAACCTCACCAGATTCAAGCGTGTCAGAGTATGTTTGTACACAGAGCACTGAACATGTCGAAATTAAACTAGGTGCAGCTGCTTGCCAACTGTTTCCAAAATGTGTGCACCTTAATAAGATTACTATCAACATATAAACATTTGGAGATATTGCAAGTATGAATGTATATTTTATGAGGACTGTAAAGGAAAAGGCATTGTTGTGTGCTGTGTTTGTTTGCCCAAAGAATGAATCGTTCCTTGAGATTGAACACTTCATATGAAACAATGGGAAATAAATAAATAAATAAATAAATAAATAAATAAATGAATAAATAAAACTTTACTTCTATAATTTGTGTAACTTCATTGGAAAATGACCAAAAACAAGGACACACTTACCTCCAACAAACTGAATCTCAGAATGTGAAGAGTAATACGTTACACGCTAGGTGTAAGATAGAGTAATCCCTGACAAGGTATTCATAAACATGAGATTCAGCTGGATGGTAGCATAGGGGAGGATTGTTTTGCAGTAACAAAACCAGCGAGGCTCCCCCGTCCCTCCCACAATCACCACAGGAGCATTAGGGCTTTGTTCTCTGCTGCGAGCCGAGCCTTCTGTGCTTCTGTAGGGAAGATGGCTGAAGGTCAGCCCTACAGCTTCATTAAATTCCCTGCCATCTCTCTCTCACTCTCTCTCTCTGCCTTCCTCTCTCTCATGCCTTTCATGGCTCGTGAAATCAGCTTGCCGCTCACAAAAAGCTATATATGCTTTTGGTTTTATTTGTTTTGTCCCAGGCTCCTCCTGGATGCATCTAGTCAAGACTCTTGAATACGAGCGGCCTTGGAAACGTTGTAATTTGTGGAAAATTAATTTGTGGCACTGACGCCTCCCCCACCATTTGGACATGGATTATAGCTGTTTGATTAAAGGCTTTCGGCTCTATCGGTCGCTCCTTTTCTCTTTTTTCCTTCTTCGTTTTTTTTATTTATTTATTTTTCAGTCATGGAAGAACCTTTGAGAAGGATTGCCTCTTTTCAAGGCAGCTGTGATAGAATGAAGTGGAAAAAGATGCAGGTTTGAAACAAGGACCAGCCCCCCCCACCCCTCCCTCCACCGACCCACTGCTATAACCCCAGCTGGGCGCTGATTTAGTATGCAACTGGTACCCTGTATTATTTTTATTCTAGTAAAATTGAAATCCCACACCATATCAAAGATTAGTTACAGTACTGTGACTAATGCATTGGTGAGGAAAATGCATCCAGGTACCTATAAATCTCACACGCGACCATGCCAAAGCAGTAGTCAGCCAGTGACTGCCATTCCCTGCTGTTTTCCTATCCTCTGTAACTCAGGGCTTTATCTTAGTTTTAGACTGTTTACAACATGAAAAATCTCTAGCATTAGCTCTGCTTTTACCATTTGTCTTATCAACACTGTGTGAAATGTCTTAAAAGCTTACAATTAAATCTATAAACAGAGACGGGATAATTTAGGGCTTCTATGAGACTGACAGTACAGATAGTGACTTCCATATTTAAAACAGTAATAAGGAGTTTATTAGCTTCCTAAATGTGGGCTTTTTGTCTTTTAGCTCAATTTCTTTCTGAAAACATATCTAACATTTTTTTTAATATCTAAAATTAAATCACCATCTAAATAAATAAAATATCAATATTTTCAAAAGCTAAGCCGTTATCCACGTCTTTCTATTTCTCTAGGGTATAAATATGAAATGACATTCCCCATGGCTGTGTCTAAAACCACATACAACCCCCGTATCTAAACCTTAGTTGACCTTGAGCATTGTAACACCAGTCTCATGTGCAGCTGCTCCAGAGCAGGTCCATATTCTAGAACCTGTCACTGTGTGACGAACTGAACACTTGAGCTAGCAATAAGCCATAATAACAGATATAACAACAACAACATGGCCCAAACACTGTGGACCTACATCTTACCTCATCACAAATGGACTATAGGGACCCATATCTTATTCTACAATGTATGTGCAATAGCCAGTCAGTATCAGTTTAAGAAACTTGTAAACTTGTGTATTTGTTTGGTTTCTATATTATTATCCTTCTAATAGATGTTTATTTATATATTATTTATTTCTACACCGTATCATATTTGTATAATGTTCACTTTGTCTACTACTGCCCCTTATTGACTTTTGACAATACAACCTCCACCCCCTTTGTGGGATAATAAAAGGCTATCTTATTTTATCTTATCTTAACATAGCACCATTTATTCTTAAGAAAAAATATCTACAGGGCGGCCCAGTGGCGCAGCAGGTAGTGTCGCAGTCACACAGCTCCAGGGGCCTGGAAGTTGTGGGTTCAGTTCCTGCTCCGCGTGACTGTCTGTGAGGAGTGTGGTGTGTTCTCCCTGTGTGGGTTTCCTCCAGGTGACTGTCTGTGAGGAGTGTGGTGTGTTCTCTCTGTGTCTGCGTGGGTTTCCTCCGGGTGACTGTCTGTGAGGAGTGTGGTGTGTTCTCCCTGTGTCTGCGTGGGTTTCCTCCGGGTGACTGTGAGGAGTGTGGTGTGTTCTCCCTGTGTGAGTGTCCAAAAACACATGTTGGTAGGTGGATTGGCGACTCAAAAGTGTCCATAGGTGTGAGTGTGTGAGTGAATGTGTGAGTGTGTGTTCTGGAGGACTGGCGCCCCCTCCAGGGTGTATTCCCGCCTTGTGCCCAATGATTCCAGGTAGGCTCTGGACCCACCGTGACCCTGAACTGAACAAGGGCTTACAGATAATGAATGAATGAAAAAAATATCTACATTTTTACATGTATATTACTATGATGATATATGAGCCATTTCTCATATTTTCAGTTTGAAATGCAGAAATGTTCTTAATGATCCCTTTTTACACAAACCTCCCCTCCATCCCCCAAAGGTCACAATCATTACATTATCAACATTAGCATAACCTGTTTAGATAGCCTTTACTGAGAGATGTACACAGATATCAGCAATATATCCTGCATTTTCAAATCCATAACAATACAGCTCTAATTATGACAGCACACATCTTCCATACCACCATTAAATAATACACATTTTTCTCTATCAAACAAATTGGATTTACATTTGTACTGCAGTGTTAATGAATGCTTTATACTCTTGGGTGAAGGAGGTCAGGATTTTCAAAAACCTCTTAAGAAGTCACAACAAATCAGCTGTAATCATTACGAGAGTCAAAGAATGACATTTATTTCCAGGGCTCAGGCTTTCTTTGAAAGCGGCTTTTCATAAGTGCCTCTTGATACCTGTTTATTTTAAAGTTCATAAGACGGACTAACAAAAACAGCACGAAAAAATAAAGCTGGGTTGGGGTTATAAAAAGTGTGCATGGTTTTCGCAGCCTTTTCTCCTCCTACTCATTTTACCATAGACCTCAGTGTTCTCCCTCTGCATCAAAACACTGGTGAACTTCAAAACTGCAGACCACTCTCTCTCTCTCTCTCAAGAGGAATTGTTACCTTTGTGAGTGCTGTTATAACAGCAGTTAAAGAGGAGCGCAGACCTAGCTCCAAAGAAAATGCAAGCAGCTCAGTTCGAGGAATGTTTCTGTCACAACATGCTCATAAAAAAAAAATGTACCATATGGTTCTTTGCTTGGATGTACATTAATCAACCATAACATTACTACCACCTCCTTGTTTCTACACTCCCTGTCTTTGTTCTCAGCTCCACTGACCTTGTAACTCTACAACAGACTGTAGTACACCTGTTGCTCTGCATACTTTATTTGCCCCATTTCACCCTGTTCTCTAAATGGTCAAGACCACAAAAGCAGGTATGATTTGGGTGGTGGATCGTTCTCAGCACTGCCGTGACACTGATGTGGTGGTATTGTTAGTGTGTATTGTGTTGGCACAAGTGGATCAGACACAGCAGTGCTGCTGAAGGTTTTAAACACCCCATTGTCAGTACTGGACTGAGAATCTTTGAGCAACCAAGCATATATACAACCCAAATAATACCTTTTCTGTTGTGGTCTTGTGGGGGTCCTGACATTTGAAGAACAAGAGGGTGGAGCAACAGGTACGGTCTGGCTGTACACAAGCAATTTGTAATTGTACAATTACAGTGTACAGAGAGTGTAGAAACAAGGATGTGGCTGTAAAGTTATGGCCCATCAGTGTATAAATGTGTGAGAAAGAAATCTTGTCTAGAACCTGTTTGTGGGCAGCTAATGAAAAGTACAGAGATAAAGGTAATGAAAAGCTACTGAATGTTATAGAAACAGCGCTGTTTGAGCTCTGGTGTAAAATGAAGATTCATAAATGCTTCCAAGCTTGGATATATGCTTCTGCTACAAAGCTTTATCCCTTTTTTTTAGTACCACACTAAAAAAAACCTCATTGACAGTGTGTGGAGCAAACTGCAGCTGCTACACTCTCAATAATAAAAAATTCTATATGGATGTTGGCTTGGATGAATATATATATATATATATATATATATATATATATATATATATATATATATATATTTATATATAAGTATACATTTTTTTGGCATGGGCAGGCCTAATGATGACATGAGAAATATGGTGTGAATATGAGATACATTTGTCTCATACATAGCTCCTCTCTCTGGAAAGAGTCTCACAACATTTTAAAACGCTAAAGTCCACCGTTTAAAATGTCCCACATTGCTACATAATTCAAAGAGAAGAACCATTATCATTTGGTAGCCATATTAGCATTTTCATCTTAAAGAAAACTGTTAGCTCTCTCAGACTCCAATGCATTTTTTCTGTTCTTCTGTCACAATCTGAGTGTTTTATTCATACACAGATCATTAACAAGCTTCATTAATTGTGTTTTTCCCTTGTGTTTAAGAGACTACAAGCACAAGCTATGTGTTCTTTTGTCTCATTGTTTTACCCTTGTTTACAGGTTAAATCTGACCTGCTGTCCCTGAGATGGTTTATCTTGATTGTCTGCCTAAATAATCTTTCTGGTTTAGCTTAAATTAAGTTTAATAAAATAGTTCTTCTTGTCTGAAAGTGTGAGTGACCAGTAAGAGATGCTCCCATGACACAGCGAATCTGAGACCAAACCCCAAAATATCTCTCTACACCCTCTGTAGGGCATAGTGTCTGTAATGAAATAACAGTTTCTGCACTCATATAGCATTTTGTATGTTGAAAACTACATTTTTGTTTGCTAGTAAGGTTGAGGCTTCCCTGTCAAATTGCAAAGTGCAGTATTTTGAATTGTATTATCTGTGATGTGCACTATATAGGGAGTATGGTGCTAACTGGGACAAATCCCAAGATCCTCTACTGTCGGGGATCCATATTTGGCCTTTAAAAAGACTAAAAATGTTGAAGGATGTTGAAATGTTGAAACAATAAAACAATTTAAACATCACACTCTGAATTCACATCACACTCCGCAATATGTAGGCTACAATACATATTGATATCACTTGCAACTCATGAATACGAACATCCCAAAAAGAAAGTACACAGATAAACTACTGGGGGTAATGAAAACAGCTCTAGGAAATACTTTAAAACCTGAATATATTAAAAGTATTAGAGTCTGGGTTTTATGTGAAGAACTGCAAGAATGTGCAAATTTGCCTGGTTGAATTGGTGCTAATGTAACAAAGACAAAAACTTTAGCAGGCTAGTGGGGGTTAGCATTAGTTTACCAGTTGAACACAAGCTGCTTAGAAAAGGAATTTCAAGGTTTCTGCCTTGAATGCTGTTGTATAATGAGTTCCTGCTCTTTCTGGCACTTAGAGTAAACAAGCATTAATAACTTGAATAACCTCTCTACACTCTCCCAAGCTCCAGTTATTACTGAGCTGTTTAGATTTGGATAGTGACCACACCCCTTAACCTTCACCCCAACACTTGTTTCTCTAGCACAGGGGTCATTTATTATAACACAATGTTCTAAAGCCAAGTTCCGGAACGTAATGTATAACTTTATGATTATGACATTATGAACAATGCCATATCCTGTACATAAAATGTTGCTATAAGGCTATATTAATGTGGTTTAAAATGCATATTTTAAATAAAGTCCCTAATGATTTTAGCCATTGAAGTTGACTTTACTGCTTTTCCTTATTGCTGAAGGGTAGGACTTCATCTGTTAACAGCAAGGACGGGAATCCATGTTCAGGGTTATGAGAATTTTACCTGGTAATCGTTCCCTTCTTATTAAAGTTTCTTTAATTTTTTTTTTTAACTTCACACTTCTTCACACACTAACTCTGTTGCAAAAATGTACCAAAAGAGCTTGTATCATATCTCTTGGGCTATTTTTACTAACCCTGATCTGAGTCACAGTGCTCATCATAATGTCCTCTAAATCTGATTGGCTCAACATGTGATATGCAGAAACACATATGATTAGTCCAGTTTCCTGGAGCACTAAACCCTAATGACTAGAAGAGTCACACCATTTCCAAACACACTGTTCAAAATTAAACAACTCTTAATAGCTTATCAGTTAAAGGTCCAGGTCCAAATAGGACAGGGTCTGGGTCCAGACTTGGACCATGGTCCGCCTATTTGTGTGGGGAATGAGGGTTTTACACTCTTCACAGTAGCTTTCAAAAGGCACAAAAAGAGCACAAATAGATTATATTAAGGAAAAAGCAAAAAAATATGTATTTAAAATAAATTTGCATAGAAAGGGTTTTTTAGGCAACCGAAAATGAAAAATAATATTTTTAAATTCTAAGGAAAATACATCTTTCTGGCACCTTTATATTAGGATAGTTGGTGTTTATTTTGTGTGTGTATTCTGTCTTGTTAATATATTAATATTTCTGGAATATCATCTACTTTTCCGGCACAGTACTTTGAAGAACAGAAGTAAATATGAAATACTCCATATAAATAAAAAGTAAATACTGTGACTGCTCCAATTGCTTATTTGACTGCTTGTCTTGAGTTGTTGTTTCAGGTGGGAAGGAATGGACTGTGGTTTGCACCTGAACATCAGAATATGCAAATCCGGTGAGACTAAGCAAGTTTGGGCCAGGCCTGTATTCCCATGGGACACCTAGAAAATCTTAGGCGGCTACCGGAGGTAGCGCTGTTGGGGTCGCCTTGGGCACCATCCCTGTGGTCTGTGTGGAACCCAAAGTCCGACTGCAGTGACAGGGACACTGTACTGAATAAATGGCACTGTGCTTTAGCGGAGACAAAAAGGAGGTCCTGACTTTGAGGTATTAAAAGATCCCGGGACATTTCCTCAGAAAAAGGATGGTGTGTTACCTTAGTGTGCGACTGGACACTGTGGCCACTTCTGGCCTCAATTATGTAGCTTGAATGCTGCCCATTGGTGGTGGTGAATTTTGAGTGGCTAAAAATATAAAAGTGTGAATTCCTATCCATAGGTTTTCGTTTTGGATGAATCCTGGTTCCTTGAGCTTGTGGCTGCAGAACCCAGTGATGCACAAATCTTTGACACCACTGCATTTTATCAAAAAGAGTCATCCTCCATCTCTCACCCTCTCCCCCTCTCTACTGGAGGTATTAAAAACCTCAGCCAACCTTTGATCTGCCGTTTTTTGTCATGTCGGTTTTAACGAGCTGCCAGTAGCTGTGTGTATCAGTCCTTTCTCCCTACCAGTCATCATAGCTTTAATTTGATGCAAATTCACTGTACAACAGGATGTAATCTCGTCAGACACCCAGAGAGAAAAAAAAGGCTGCCATACATGTGCTTGTCAACGGAAGTGCCATCATTACAGCCAAATAAAAGGAGATGGTGTAGTCTGCAGAACTAGGACACACTATTTCCAGCTACATAGCAATGTACAGCCTTAAGGGATATATACTTTCCATATGTGGAAGGGGAGGGGGGGAGGGGGAGAGGGGAGGGGAGGGGGAAAAAAAACCTCCTAGAACTCTTTTTGGTTCTCTTTAAGAACCATGTTACCGACGTTCTTTAACTAGTGGCTTCCTGGACATACATTTGTGGACATCTCTTATTTTAAAGGTGCTTTCATTATAAATGCAGACATTGTACTCTGCCAAGCATGAACTAGAAGGCAATAAACCAGCTAACCACCAACGCCAAACCCACCTACAGCAGTGTAGATCTGTCCTGGGATTTCAGAGGGTTATATAATGCATACCAACAAACAAAGCGACCATGGCTTTATGACATTAAAGTAGAAATTGACGTTTACTGGTATTTTAAAAAAGGTTGTGAAGTCATTTCTGTTTAAATACATGTCCTAAACATCTAGGAGACAAATTCATTATCAAGGGTTTAATTCATTCATTCATTCATTCATTCATTATCTGTAAGCGCTTATCCAATTCAGGGTTGCGGTGGGTCCAGAGCCTACCTGGGATCATTGGGCGCAATGCAGGAATACACCCTGGAGGGGGCGCCAGTTCTTCACAGGGCAAGGGTTTAATTCAAAATATTATTTCATCTTCAGAATATTTCACTAAAGCAAAGAACCATTTATATATTCAAATAGGCCTTTAACGGAACTGGGATCTACAGAGAACCTATGCCTTTATTAACAAGGAATCATTGGTTTTTAAAAGTGCAGAAAATAAGTTCCCCCCACCTCCAACCATCATCACATGCACACACACACGCCTCCAATTTTCCAAAACAGCAAAAATGCTGATGCTCCCAAAGGTTGAATTCATTAGCATTTCAGAGAAGCACTGGGAGAGAGCCTGAGGAACCTGGAGGAGATCACATCCACAAAGAGCTAATACAAATACAGCTCTTCTTCAGCCCAAAGCTCTGCAAAAGGTTAGCATCTGCTCAGCTTCAAAACACTGTGTCAAGCACCGAATAATGTGTGGATTTTTTAAATACACTGAACTGTTTTCTTTAAAACAGCACAGCACCATCCATCATCTAACTCAGAGGGGCCTGGGAATAAAGAAATCTACTGGAAGGATACATCACTCTTCTTGTGTTCTGCAGAAATCAAGAACTTCAGCACATCCCACAAATGAGGTATTCATACAGAACTCTGAATAGCTGCTGATTAAAATATACAGTGACAGAATGCAGTGGATTGGAAATAGAAATATGACATGGCCTTGTGTATTTAAAATAGTCTGTGTGGTTTGTTTCTTATCAATCCAGGATAATGTCTGCCTGTCTTCAAATCACCAGAGAAAAGAACAAAAGAACCAAAAGATGAAGTAATGTCCCATGCAAAGTGCTTACTTTATACACGGAATGATCACTGGATTAGGAACACCCACCTTTTATCTGCATTCATTGTCTTTTTTTTATTTTTGGAGCTCCACTGTCCATACATTAGCACTCTGTAGTTCTACACATACAGACTGTAGTCCTTCTATTACGCTTCCTGCTTTATCCTCATTTCACCCAGTTCTAAAGTGATCAGGACCCCCACAGGACGTCCACAGAGCAGGTGTGATCTGGGTGTCAGAACACAACTGTGTTCAGCTGGTACGGATGGCTCTGACACAGCAGTGCTGCTGGAGTTAAAAACCTCAGTGTCACTGCTTGATTGAAAATAGTCACCAGCCAAAAATATTCAGCCAGACAAGTTTTTAAAAACTGCTGCAGCATTGCTGTGTCTGATACACTTGTACCAGCACAACACACACTAACAGATCACCACCACATCAGTTAATATGTCATTAACATAAAATGCTTCAGCAAAAATGAACAAAATCATACACCCATTCATTTAAAGAACTAAAAGTGGTTTGAAAATAATTAATTGATTAGTGGCACCATTTTTTTCAAACTGTACACTACCCAGGGTTCTACCACCAATGTATGCAACACATATTTGACACAGAAACACATACAGATCATTACATACATAATACACATAGGATATGCTATCACAGCATTTTTAATACAACAGAAGGAAACGTAGTTAATTTCAGTGTGTGTGTGTGTGTGTGTGTGTGTGTATTTGAATTGTTCAGCAGAACACAACACACCTTTATTCTGTTACATTCTCACTTGTTGGCACTTTTTCAAGCTTCTTTGGCATTACAAGGTCTGGCCAATGTAAATGCAAATTGCTGAAATAAATTATTGATTCTTTCAAAGTTGCAGCAGTTGCAGTCATCAGGAAACACGAAGGTACAACTCCCATATCAATTCTCTGGGGAGATTCTAATGCAGAAAGTAGTCAGCAGCACTGACAACACTGAAGCATTCCACTGTTCCACTGCTTTTCCACAGCTCTGAGCCAAAAGACATCATTCTGAACATCACTAGCTGTTAGTCAAAACAGCCGAGACCATGCAGTGATATTACTGGCCTTGCCAGGTCCAAACCCATTCTTTTTTTTTTTTCTGCATGCTTTTCTTTGGACAGTGATAAGAGTTATGATTTTAGAGTGATTATAAAACAATCAATCAGTATATGATATGAGTGAAGAGCCTTAAAATCATACACATTTTTTACATAAACCCAGCATAAACCCAATTTATTAGTTCATCCTAGAACATTTATATTGTGAGGCTTTTCAAATGTTAAAAAGGCACTTCACACTCATATCTCATTTACATATCTGGAGGGGGTTAAAGGGATGGCCCAGTTATTGTCATTGCAGGAGGGTTAAGAATAGCGCATGCTTCCTCTGAGGAATGTGAAGGCAGTCATTGTCTCTTTGCAAACTGCTGTTGACTTAACGTCACTGGAGCTCAAAGGTTTAAAGTCATAGGTTTAAAGACAAAGTTTAACCTGTTTTTTTTAAACATTAGGTAATTGTCAGAAACGTATATACACAAAAGGCATACTATAATTGTGTATGAAGCCAGTGTATGAATCCTAGGAATGCTCTTTTAGTCAAATATATATGTATTCATGTTGAGACCATGAGCTAAGAGGTGTCTCCACAGGCTAGCGTCACACAGTGAGGGTGGGAGAGGGATAAAAATATTTTATTTGAGTCTGGATTCAGGTTACTCTAACCACTGCCTCATTGTTATTTTTGTCCAGTGTTGGTGTGGTGGAGTTGAGTGGTCTTGCTGCAGGTAGGGGTGGGGGGGGGGTTGGGGGGTCCTCCTTAAATAGAGCAAGCACGCCAAAATGCTACACTGAGGATCCAGAGAGAGAGGGCATTAGGGGGATGTGAGTGCAGTTTGATTAGAGAAACGCCACGTTTGATCAATGTGATTAATGATGTTGTCAGAGGGAAGTATTAACACAAAAATGAGGCATCATGCAATGCACAGCCTCAGAAAACAAAGCCAAACTCAAGCTTAGTGCAGCACTTAGAAATGTTGATAGGTTAAACAAGCTTTTAATTTTTCTTTTTCAATGACAGCAGCCGTAACCCTGATGTTTCCTAATTTGCATTGCTAATGTTGTTTCGCCCAAGCACAAGAGGGACTGAGAGATCGTCTTATTTCTAACTGGGAACCCACCTAATGGCAGCAAATTTCTTTATCAAATCACTAGACGGTCATGAAAAACACACAAAGCTGACAGGGAATAATAAAAAAGGGCAGAACTGCCCTTGTTCGACCACTATTTGGGCAGTATTTTCTCAAGGACAGTGGTTAAGACTAAACCTCCTTTACTACATGGTGGAGCCTGGCCAGATGCCGGAGATGTGATTTAGAATGTAGCCTTGGGTATTGATCCACAGGCTACATGGGGTTCTCTCACCTCTACTCACTTGAAAGAGAAGGGAGGGGGAGAACACTGGCTTAGCTTCACTTTGAACAACAAGGACCCCTTCACTTTCCTGGTTTTGACATTTCTAAGGGACAGGATTTTCTCTGATGTGTCTAGAGGATACAGTTTGTGGAGGAGAATGCGGGCACATGTCCAAACATTTCATAATCAATGTTGGGGGTAACGCTTTACAATAATGTGATTACTTTTTTCTGTAGTCACATTACAGTTCCAAATTACTTAGTTTCTCTGATTTTGCTAAAAAGTATAATTTTAATAAGATTATTATAATTTCCTATGTCATTTTTTTGTGTAATATAATGTTGCTGCTACTGCTATATGTTCCTAAATAAACAATGGAAATACATATTCACTATAATTTTTGCACTTTCCAGATTTGTTTGATCTGGAAACGATTTTATTGATTGTGCTTGTGTGGGTTTTAGAATGCAACTTAAAAGTAAAAGGAATGAGGTTTGAGATTACATTTTTCCAGGATGTAATTAGTAAAGGAATCCCATTACAATTTTAGTTAAGTGTTGAGTAATCAGTAATGGATTACTTTTTATTTTTTTGAGTAAACACCCCAATACTGCACGTAATGAATATTTCCAGTTAACTTTAAAGGACGGCCATTTTGTGCTCAGCAGAATACCAGTGTCAGCCGAGCTTGTAATTTCTTAATAGAAAACTTAGATCACCATACCCAATGTCAAGTGTCAACTAGAGGGATGCACAGCCACCCAGAACAGAAGCGTGGAGCACTCGCACTGTTTTCGGGGCAGTGGAATGCCATCCAATATAGTGGTGCTTGTGATTTGAAATTAATCATCCAACATCAACTGACCTCACTAATAATTATGCTGTTGAATGCAATCAAATGCTAATAGCAAATGTTCCAAAATTGGGGAGAGATGGGGGAGATGCACTGTTAAATACAGTTAAAACTGTAAGAGAAAGGTCCAAATAAAAGTAAGCAATGTTTTCTTTTACTGAACGTACTGTTCATTTGCCTCTGTCCTTCAAAAGCACCAAACACTGATGAGCAAAGCCAAAAAAACTGCGCTGTACCACAGAATGTCAAAAAACTCCTAGTGTGGACACAGTTCAAAATCTGTAGTAGATTAAATATGAGCACTACAAATACTTTCTCCCCTTTACCGCAGTTCAACTTCAGCTTCAAATACGATAAACCCTCCAAATGTATTAACCTCTTGGTGGGCTAACATAACATTATATGTTTCCCTTATAATAAACCAACTGCTGTCTATTTTACTAAATAATGATTGTTCATTTTTTTTTAATTAAGCATCATTTTGTCATTTTTTATGGCACATTATGGTGTGGTACTTGCTTTTATAAGAAGCCAACAATTCTGAATGCCTCAGGTACATCTTTTTTGTCTTTTTTTCTTTTAAATAAATGTAATATATTTGATATATATTAATAATATTAATGGCTCCTTTCATTTCTCACAAAATACCATGGTTTATTGTACATCTGATATTTTGTAAATAAATCACCTCTACTCGACTGAAGTCACTCCCCCTTTTTTTTGGAGCAAATTCCTCCACATCAGAGCCATTTCCTTTGGAGTTGGAGTTTGTGATCCAATGCCAATCATCAAAAATCAGGAGCTAAACTTGGCTTGGAGACCATAAACACTGTTTCTTTCATGTTCTGATTTAAAAGAGATGATTTGATGAAGGAAAGTTACTTTCCCACCCATTTTGCACCTGTATGACAAGTGTGAGACTAACTCATGCTTCCATTGACACATTTGAAACTAACCACCAATTTTGAACTGCCACTAAGACACTAACATTATAAGGCAGCTCATTACGTATAGAGGAGAAGAATGAGTGCCCAGGTCTGCTATGTTAGCTAAGGTACATTGGCATTGGCTGGCATGACATGACATGATATGCCTTGACAGTGGAGAAGTGCCATCCTTACATTTTTTTCAGCCCAAGAAGGATGGATAGTGATGTGTACTTAAAAAAAAAAAATAAAGCCAACCATGTTCTTAGCTGGGGCATGGCTCTCGCGGTCCTGATGGAAAGCATGGTGAGGCAGTGTGGCAGTTTGCCATCAGTGGAGTCAGGTGCACACTTCCATGTGTAACATTTTCCTCATCCAGAAATCACAGCTCATAAAAAGCGTGTGTTATAAAAGGAGAGAGTGCCGAGAATAACAGGAGGGATATCTTTCCATTCAGGCTCCTGCAGCACGGTAGCGACACAGAAAACGCATTAATGGAGAATGGTACCCAGGGGGTTCAGTCTATCAGGCCCCGAGCAAAATGCACTCGTCTGACGGAGCTCTAGATTAATGTGCTGTTGATTTTATCGGCCACATCTTTGAGGAGCTGCTTTAAATCCTTTCTCTACTGACCTTAGTCCTCCCGGAGGCGAGCTACACTTCAGCAACAAGCTGGACCCAAGAGGTGCGACTTGTGGGGGAGAGGAAAAAAAAAAAAAAAAAAACATTTACCATATTTACCAGAAAACAGCACATAAATATCAAATTTACTAAAAAGAGTAATATTATGCTTTGATAAGAACTAAATATAGAATCTAAATATCGTCGCTGTACAAAGAAAACATGCATCTTAAGAATAGTAACTTAGTAACTGGAGAAGGGAAAAACCTGCTTAATTTTGAATGGAAGCTGATGTAAAAACATCATCAAAGTAATTTTGGAATATTTTTATTGGACCATTCAACATGAAGGACACACAGACACAATTTAGTAAGCTACAATCCACAAAAATGGAAAACAAATAGAAATATTTTCTTTGTACAGAGACAATATGTACTGTGAATAAATACATAAATCTAAAAATACAGTATATTTTCAGTATTTATGTGCTTTCACTTTATTAACAGATTGTGCTGCGATCTCTAGCTTCCGAAACGTTTCATTTTTACTAGTAATTTTACAGTGCATCTGAAGTAATGACCCCTTCTTATTATCAGCAAAGGCAGCACCACTGTATCTGATTGGGCAAGGGATCATATTTAGGAGAGGCATTAACGCTTCAGATACCATGCTCAAGTAGCTCCGACTAGTTTGCATCAACCACTATTTGCTTAAGACTTGTCATAACCTCTCATATCAGCCCCCTATTGCAATCTCTGCAAGTATGCAAATGAAGTGCATGCAAAAACCCTGGGCAATTTTTGCACCCAATCTCTGAGACATTGACGACTGATCTGAAGTGTGTTCGCATGTATGTATGAGTATGTGTGTGTGTGTGTGTGTGTGTCATTCTGACAGCTCTGATTCATGGCTCTTTGAAACAAAACAAGTTCAAAAAAAGAACAAATTGGAAAAAAAAAAAATCTGAGGCTTGCGGTATCATGGAGTGTCTGAAATAATCGGCGTGAATGGCTCATTTAGCATCAGACAGAAACACAACTCAAACCTTCAGTCGGAGGAGTGAGCCTTTCCGCAGAATGCTAAGAGCCAAAGCAGCTTACTATTCAATATGACCCTAAACAAAGTAGTGCACTACTATAAATACCTGCCCTTTACTCCAATTTCAGTGATACTATCATAATACAGCAATACATTCCCCAGCGTAATGCAGCATTACACAGACTAACACAGTAATGTTCTCCTGGCCTCATCATCATAGAGCCATGCAAGGTCAAGGGATCAATATACTGATACAGTTTCTCTGGATAATTCCTTACATCATCAGATTTCTCATTTGATGTTCTTTTAAGTTGTAAATATTAACTTCAATTCACATTACAACAAATATATTATTAATAAACTACACTTGAAGTTTTATTCTTGGGAAAATTCTGGTTATTGTGTCATAAACACACTAAAAGCACACTATAAACATTTATAAGCGGAGTTTAATTTTAAAAGTGGTATCAGGTGTGTGTTTATTTGTTTTATCTACTGCTTTACAGTCGTTGTTTTAAGAAGATAAGAAGCTTTCTTCTGACAGCAACAATGTAAATAAAGTAATGGCCTAAGACTCTACACACACACACACACACACACACAATGACCATCAGATATTTATTGCACATGGAGCTTTCCACAAATGCCATAAGCATCAACAATAACCACAGAAAGTAGTAAAATGTTTATTTTTGGGATAAAGCAATGTGATAAACAGAATGATACACATCAAAACCATGTTTCCAAATGTTATTCAGAACATTAATGAGATGTTGCTGTGTGATGCCAGCAGGCATAGTGCTTTGCTTCCTGTGGGTGTGTTTTGCTTGCAGCACCATTTTGAAAATTGCCTATAAAACTAATCAGTATCGAATGCCAGTAGTGCTATTTCAGTATTAAGGACTTTGTACTGATCCCGAGAGTTGTGAAAAAGGCTGCGGGACATGTTTGATAATAGTCAATCAATTTTGAAATCAAACTGACTAAACAATAAGGCCATTCAATCACAGTTATTTCAGTCATACTTCTTTTCAAAAGATAGATTAGAGCTTGTGGATTAGTGAACTCTTAAACAGACTTTGCGCATTAAGAAAATGGAAATCTTAACTTTAATACTTTAAATATATCTGACAATGTAGCCTCAAACACGTCTAACCTCTGTTAGATTTTCCCATTAGTGTTAATGTTTTGGTTCCATTTAATTTTCATGTCAGTCAAAAGGCCTCTTCTAGTTCTTGGAAACTCTGAGCGACTAGAGCGACCGAATCAGAAGTATCAGCTCATAATCAGAAGCCTGGCCTGAGAAACTTGCGGTAATAGAACTCCCCAATGAGTTTTCAGGTCCTGGGCTGAGCTATAGGGGGATTTTTACAGTGCTGTCAGGTAGATTGATTGCACCCAGTGCAATGAACTTTCACGCATGCATAGGCATTAAAAGTGAGTGCTGCATGGCTCACAGCTCAGAGTGAATAAAGAAATAAATAAATAAGAGCTACTCTAACTGCCTCAAAATCCATGATCCTTCACGTAGAGAAGAAGAAAAAACATCTCACTGTGAATTCACTTTCGCTGTCATCAGAACCCCAGGACTGCAGGCTTCTTCGACGCTAATACATAAAACTCTTAACTCTTGCTCTTAATTGCTCTTGATTTCAAGATTTGGGAGCATAGCCGGCTTTAAATAAAACACCAACACTCAAAATGTTTCTCCTGAAATCAAGGGAACTGAAACGAAGCTTGTCTCCATTCTCTGCTGTTCCACTGTATACCAGCCCATTATTGGGGGTCTTTATAACCCTGTAAACAATATTTAGTGTTGGGCCCTGAACATAGCTTTGAAGCAGTGGTGCGTGAGGTCAATTTTGCTGAGCATGTGTTAATGATATTTGCCCCTTACAATAAAATAAGTCAGTCATTAAAATGTCTAAAGGTTGCTGGGCGTATATTAGATGTCGATTGTTGTACAAAATATATACAATTTGGACAGGATTAGTTTTGCTTGTGGACATGGGGTAAAATATTTATTTCCGGAGTATCCCAGCAGTTTTAATCGTGTCCAAACAGACGTTTTTTCAGTAAATGTTCCATAGTGCACGTTCTCATTTCAGGAAAGATTCTGGAGCCATCTAACTACAGTAAAAATGACCTCAGGTGATATTAATCCTGTCCCAATTGATGTGGGTAAATAATCCCCCAAGCATACCATCATACCCCAGGGTAAAGGAGTTTTTAGTGGGTTTTCTCGAGAATGGAGGAGCTGGAGGTGTTGTTAAATGATGCTATGTATGGTTCATGTACAAGTTAAACTCAGCTGCTGGATGACATGCTGCATTTAAATCCACAAAACAACCTAAAAAAAAGGAGGGATGTTGCTAATAGATGTAGGTAGCCCCCATACGTGTGATGAACATGTGTCTGACTCAGTAAGTTACTGGTAAACAGTTTATAATGTCAGTTGGATTAGTAAAGTGGCGGCACGGTGGCGCAGCAGGTAGTGTCGCAGTCACACAGCTCCAGGGACCAGGAGGTTGTGGGTTTGATTCCCGCTCCGGGTGACTGTCTGTGAGGAGTGTGATGTGTTCTCCCTGTGTCCGCATGGGTTTCCTCTGGGTGCTCCGGGTTCCTCCCACTTTCCAAAAACACATGTCGGTAGGTGGATTGGCGACTCAAAATGTGACCTAATGTGTGAGTGAATGTGTGAGTGTGTGTGTTGCCCTGTGAAGGACTGGTGCCCCCTCCAGGGTGTATTCCCGCCTTGCGCCCAATGATTCCAGGTAGCCTCTGGACACACTGCGACCCTGAACTGGATAAGCGCTTACAGATAATGAATGAAAAAAGGATTAGTAAAGCTTTTTTGCCAAAAAACCTTTAGTAAATATTTGAT
Source organism: Hoplias malabaricus (assembly GCF_029633855.1). NCBI lineage: Eukaryota > Metazoa > Chordata > Actinopteri > Characiformes > Erythrinidae > Hoplias > Hoplias malabaricus. The sequence continues at coordinate 11,079,765 of NC_089810.1, forward strand.
GTAAAAATAGATTCATAATTAATTTAGCAAAGTAGTTCCTCACCACTGACCTCAGAACTTTTGAATGCTAGTTTAAAAAAAAAATATATATATATATAATAATTGTTAGAAATCCAGAAGTCCCCATGCTCTCACCTACACAGTGAAGAGAGGAGAATATGACCATGACAAGGAGAACTCATATTGTTTTTCATCACGAGGTACATTGAAATTGATTTCCATGTGTGAAAAACGCTCAGATGAACCTGAGCTAAAGGGAGAGGGAGAGAGAGCGGTGTAGAGGTAGAGAATTATCGGAAGTCTGGATCAAATGAAGAATCGTCAGCTCTTTTGTAAAAGGTCTGCCTCTGTATGTGTGGATCAGATTTCAAATCGTCAGACCTCTTGAAAAACAGGGTCGTTATTTTTTTTTCTTCCTTGAAACAAACACAAGGCGTGCTAAATTAAAAGGCACAATAAGCCACATTAGCAGGGGACGCTTATTGCTCTGTTTACGTGGCAGTCACTGCAGTATCGTCATGCATAATTTCAGAGGATGAAACGAAAGGCGTCAACCTTGAGTAATGTCATTTTGTGGTGAAAATCAGATTTGCCGATTTTGTGAATGTTTTAGCGGCTTTCCCATGAAAGCTAATGCACAAGTAAACAATTTTCCACCTGGTGTTATTTTTGTGGCTAAAATGTCAGGCTTTAGGAAAAAATAAACCCAAACAGGGCATGGTGTTAATTTGACTGTACACAAACACCTGGTCCCCTGGGTCCAGTCATTTAAAGCCTTTTCCTAATCCATAGCAGACAAGCAAACAATAGCATTAGTGCTTCAGCCTCTCACCACATTGATTATTTAGTCTTTGGTGGTTTTGAGGGAACCGAGATTAGAATACTGATACATCCACAACGTAATCACATACATACACACCACCATCCACAAACTGGGAATCAGTGTTTTTTTGCACAGAATTAGTCACTACAGCTACACTCACTTTGAATAATCTCCATTCAGCAGCTTTGCCAATAGAATCAGAGCCTAAGGTCATCATGTCCAGTGCAACGTTTTGGCTGAAGGGGTCTAAAGCCCACCAGCATTAGGCCGTAAAACTGTGGAGCAGTGGGACTGTGTTTTTAATGGAGATCCTTTTAAAACTACAGGCAGTGCCGCTGTTGCATAGCGCCAGGGTCCTGTCCTTATGGGCTCAAGCCCTGCTCCGTGAGACTGACTGTGAGAAGTTTGGTGTGTTTTCCCCTTGTTGGCATGGGTCTCCTCCAGGTGCTCTGGTTTTCTCCCACGGTTCAAACAACACACATTGGTAGTTGGATTGGCTACAAAGAGTGTTCATGGGGTTGTGTGAGTGAGTGTATGTCACCCTGCAAAGGACTGGTGTGTAATTTTTTATATATATATATATTGATTGATTGTTCATTGTTGGCACCAAACCACCTCTCCCTTTCTGAACCACATCCTTACAGTCGATAACACTACTCAGCCCACCCTCTTCTGTGTGCAATTGTGGTGTCATATTTGACTCCAGCCTCTCCTTTGCTTCTCATATTAAACCTCTGAAGAAATCTGAATTCCTTCACACTCAGAATATCGCCTGACTAAGTGCCATACTCACCCCTAAAGCTGTAGAGGTCCTCATTCCTACTTTCACTTCTAGATACGTTTATTGTAATTGTTTATTATTTGGCCTTTTGCCTAAAGCTCTTCATAAATTCAAAACCTTGCATGGCCTTGTACCTTTATAACCATCTTCTCTACTTCATCCTCACTTCCCATCATGCAATTTCATGGAATGTAGTCCTCTGATTCAGGTCTTTTAGAGGTTCATCTGTTCAGGCTCTCCATTGGGGCTTAGTGTGGTTGTCCCTTCCCTTTGGAGCTCCCTCCCTCCAACCAATCCCTTTTTTCTTTACTCTTTTTTTTCTGACATTTTCCCTATTTCATGTAATGAATGTTTTTTTTTCTCTCCTCACAAATTTTAAAGTGTCCTTGGTTCCTGTGAAGGTTGCCATACAGCAAAGAAAAACTATTCTAATATCTTGGATTCAGTGATTTCAAGTATTTTTATATTTTCTTAATATTAGACAGTTCCACCACAAACTCAGTTCAACTCATTCATTACATTTCCATAAAATGTGACATTTTCTTGTTGATTCCCCACAGTATTCTACTGATTCCATTCATTCTTAAGGGGTTCACCTGTGGCAATTTTGTCCCGCCAATGGGATTAGACACAGCCAGTCTCATGGATGATGTTTGGGATTCAAACCCTGCATTTACACTTTCAGTTTCAACACTGAAACAACCAGCTTCAGCCTGTGGCATTTTTCAAAATCTAATTATAAATTATTAACACAAACAGCAAACTCCCAGTACTTTAGAAGGATGACAACTAAACCTGAGGTAAACTCAGATTTATTCTGACTGGACATAGCCTAAATATATAGTGTAGAAGAGGTATTGATTCCCAAATTTTGGTAGTTTACTGGGTTATGGTTCATTCATCATTCCCTGAAGAGGACTGTGGTTATGAAAGCACTGCAATGGGCAAAAATGCTGAACCTCTAAGCTCTATAACTGTATAAGCATTGGTGGCTTTTATAGTGTGATTATTTTTTTGGCCCTCCCATGATGGGCCCAGGGGTACATTTGTCTTAGTTGGCAAAGGGTAAAGTGGGGCAGCTAAAAAGCCCAAAGCAATCTAATCACTGGAGCAATACAAGCATGTGTTCAATCTCTTCAGGCCAACAGACCCCCAGCCCAGCCACTGCTGCAATTCACCTGATCGATGAAAAGAGTGTGAACATGTGTGCATGTCCTCTGTACGTGCTTGCAGCAACAAAGGAACTATTTCACAGGGTCCACAGAGTGGAGGCTAGAAGTATGGTGGGTTTACGTTTTATTAAACTACAGGAAGAATATGTAGCGTGTTTGTGTTTGAGGTTTGTGAGTTTGTTGTCTAGTTGAGAAATGTGTTACTGTTCTCAATAACATTAGACAGGTAGTGTAGCCATTATCAAGCTCAATAGACTATCAATAGTCTTTCAGAACAGACCACAAAAAAGGTTTTGTTTATCTCTGCATGTTCTTGTCCATGTCTCTGATCCACGTTACCCTTTGCCCTTCATGTTATTCTCACTAGTGTTCCTGTTTTGACCAAGTGTTTATAAACCCTCTCCCTAGTCCTTAAATGTGTCACTCATTTATAGTTTGTGTTTCTTAGCTTCTTCAGTCTGTCTCTTTGCCTGGATATCTGTAGTCTCTGGTAGTTTCTGACTCTGTTCTTTTGTAGTTTTAAGGTTACTTACCTTTCTGATGTCTGTCGTTTTCGTATTAGTTCCTTCAGTGTCTTATCCTTTATAGATCATTTTAGAGTAATTTTCTGTATTAATATTGTTTGCAGTACTCTTTCAAAACATTGAGTGTGAGGACAACTCCAGTTAGATCTGATTATATATGACACATACTGTGTGTGCAGTAGGAGAGCGCTGCGTGATAACACTACGGTCTAATGGGGCAATGGAAACGAGCTATAGAAATGGCCTCAGGCTTATTGAGGTTCTGAAAATTTACTGATAACAGATCAATCCTTTGATCAATCTCAGCAATTAGTGCCAAATGGGTTCAGCTGCACCATGCCAGCACTCTCCCCCTGACATCATCCCCCAGCATGCGCTAGTTCATCTTGGATGAAAAATGCATGAAGATCTCCTTCTGAGGGAATGCATCAGCAGCTAAATAACAGAAACACTCCTATACATGGACACACACACACACACACACACACACACACAAATATTATATACATGTTTTTGGCTTCATCTGCTTTCCAGTGTCACGTGGATCCCTCAGTTCAGCCCTAATAGAAGGGGTGGGGTAAGTAAAGGCTTGTACTCCATTCAGAGTTCAACATTTCATTAGCATGGAAGGCCAAGGAAAAGTCATTCTTAATTACTTTGGGCATATTATGGCGGACAGGCATTCTGAGGGGTACTCACTGTTATTAGGGGAATGCGTAAATTGATACGGAGGGTAATTAAACCAATAATAATTTCCTACAGGGTGCATTAGAGGTTTAATAACTGTATTATGAATCTGCTAGATTAAAAAAAAATGATTTTTATGTGCAAAGGATATGGGTAAAGTCTGGGCTATACTTTTTAATGGAGGCAGAACTTTAATGAAGGATTCTAAGAACCTACTGCATCTTGTATCTTTTTTTCTCTTGGCCTGTCTGCTTTCCCCTTTTGTGTTGGAGCAGAATTACAGGGTTATGAAATGTGGCGCAATCTAGGGCCATTTGGCAGTGAGAAGAGCTACAAAGGGAGAAAAAGTGATGAAAGGCTGAATTAGTGGTGATGATTTCAGAGCGAGAGAAAAAAAAAAACTCTAGCTAGAGACCCTTCTATCTGCTCGCCATTCAATGCTCTTACACGTTTAACACCAGAGGCAGACGAGAGGAGGCCATTAACCACTTCATTCACAAGGGAGAGAACCAGCACCTTTATCTCCAGCTGAGAAGAGACTTCTCTGAATTTTTCAAAAGTGGCTTGTCAGCAGAAGCCAGATCCACCCGTGTGTAATTCTTCCAGCGTTAATAATGATGGAGCAGGAAAAAAAAAACCCACAGGTGGCCAGAGCTGCTTATTAACATGAGTGCTCCCTGAATGTGGCTAGGTTTGTGAAATATGTCTCCAAGCAATCTTTGCCTTTTACAGTATATCATTATAGAAGCACTGTTGTCATCTGTGCAGCTGCAGGGAGTCATCCTTGTAATGTGGTTTTAGGATGAACAAGAACAAGCCACAGAAAGTGTTCAACTAACTTTCACTTTATTTAACTAAGTTGAATTTAATATATATTTAAAAAGAGGGGAAAAATCTCCAGCTATGAATCAGTCTTGTCATGAGGAGATAAAACACAAAATGGCCTCCCTCACTGCAAGGGTCGGGTCGATTCTCCTATCCTCGAGCACGATGCACCAAATCCAAATGCTGGGCAACTATAGACACCTCCAACAGGCCAACAATTGGCACTGGGCATGGTGGGCTGGGCCAGTGAGGTGCTGGCCTGGAGTGTTAATAGGAATGGGAGGTATCCACATTTTTTTATATCATCACTGTATACAGTTTTACTGTGTGTGGGGTGGGAGGGTTGTGCACTGTTCGGATGCGTGATCCTCATCTAAGGGTGTGGGTCAAGTGAAGGGTTCCAGCACCCAACAGTGCACACAGACAATAAAACCCTGTTTGAGAGAGCAAAGTTCAGCGACAGATGCTGGAGAGAACAAACAACTTCGGAAATAAGAAATAAGGTGGTTCTAACACTGTTTAGAAGCAGAGCTCAGCAGCTAACAGGCATGTGCGTTTTGTTTTTCAATGAACTCCAGTTCAAATCATAAATATTTAAAGGATAAAGCCTCATACCTGAGAGCACAAGGGCGAGTGAAGGGTCTTCTGAGTAATTTGTCTGTTCTCAGCTACATTTCTTTCTCTTTTAACCCAAACTTGGTGCTAAACTCACAACTGCATCGAGCTGTCGGGCTTGTGTTTTTTCTTCACTCGTTTTCAGACTGTGACATCAAGATTCAGTGAGCTCCCACAGCGCCCCCACCATTTGGCTCTCTAAAATGCACCTGAATTAACTCTGGCCTTGTTTTTAAAGACTAAACAGAAATGTATATATAATCATTAAATTTAGGACATCAAGTGTTTGATGGTAATATGATTTCAATATAAAATCATACACCTCTGTAATACACATGTCGTTTTTATGTAATTACATGCATTTTTAAAAGCAACTTGCATAACGTGTCTTTAAAATGTGTCATCATCAAAAAAAAAAAAAAAAAAAAAAAGAGAATGCATTCACAGCACCTGTAACTTCCAAACCAGCCTCAAAAGGACTGCATTAAAATCATTTGATATTTATACACTCTTATTAGACTTGTGTTCAATGAGGAGCAAATGCTGCTGACACAGCAGCTGTTTCAGAAAAGCAATGTACAACTGGATAATTAATGTGAGCATTTGTCTCTCTGCGTCACCAGCACAGTTAAAATGCTAATGATGTTTACGAACAGGTTGTATGGACAGGTTGGGTGGGAAAAAAAAAGATTAAAAAAAAAAAGAAAAAAAAAAAAACACGCATAAATAATATAATATTTTAAGCAGAGCTTGTATTTAATTGGCTATATTTCTACATGGACCCGTTTGACCTCTGCACAGGCAGCGACCATAAAGTGACTGGGGTAAAAAGGATCATTAGCACAGGTTAGCTCAATTAGGACACCTCAACCCAAAATCATCTTACAGAAATATTGCCCAGATTAGTTCAAACACGAGCCTTTGAACCAGGGGCAGTTATAGCCAGAGGTGGGTAGACAAGCCAAAAAACATACTCAGTTAAATAGTGCAGCAAAGCATTAAATCGTGTCAATCTGTGCACACACACACACACACACACACAAAAGAAGAAAAGTGTAGGTGGGTGGGGGTGTGAAATGAAATGTGACAAGCTGCTGAGGCGACCATGTCAAATGCCAAGTGTCAGCTCTAGAGCAGTATAAATTCCCAGCACCTGGCTGAGGAACTATGTTCTCTGAAGCTCTATCCAATAGCTCTGGGATGAATAGTGTCTGTGATCCAGAAATCATCATCCAACATCATTATTTGACTAATGCTCACACATTCTCTCCTGACTGACTGCCATCAAATCCTCACTGAAATATTCCAACACATAATCCAAAGTCCTAGTGTATAGGTATCCTTGCTTTCAGAAAAAAAAAAGTTGGATAAGCAGATGTTCATATAATGTACAGGGTGGGCCACTTATGGATACACCTTAATAAAATGGGAATGGTTGGTGATGTTAACTTCCTGTTTGTGGCACATTAGTATATTGGAGGGGGGAAACTTTCAAGATGCGTGGTGACCATGGCGGCCATTTTGGATCCAACTTTTGTTTTTTCAGTGGGAAGAGGGTCATGTGACACATCAAACATATTGGGAATTTCACAAGAAAAACAATGGTGTGCTTGTCATTTTAACATAACTTTATTCTTTCATGTGTTATTTACAAGTTTCTGACCACTTTTGTAATGTGTTCAAAGTGCTGCCCATTGTGTTGGATTGTCAATGCAACCATCTTCTCCCACTCTTCACACACTGAAATCAACACAGCAGGAGAAATGCTAACACAGGCTTCCAGTATCCGTAGTTTCAGGTGCTGCACATCTCGTATCTTCACATCATTCTTCACACCTTCAGATGACCTCAAAGATAAAAGTCTAAGGGGGTCAGATCGGGAGCCCTTGGGGGCCATTCAACTGGCCCACGACGACCAATCCACTTTTCAGGAAACTATTCATCTAGGAATGTTTGGACATGACACCCATAATGCGGTGGTGCACCATCTTGCTGGAAAAACTCAGGGAACGTGCCAGCTTCAGTGCATTAGTGGCCTTCAGGTTTCCATTGATGAAGAATGGCCCCACTATCTCTGTACCCCATATACCACACCATACCATCAAGATGTGCAGCACCTGAACTATGGATACTGGAAGCCTGTGTTAGCATTTCTCCTGCAGTGTTGCTATCAGTGTGTGAAGAGTGGGAGAAGAGGGTTGCATTGACAATCCAACACAATGGGCAGCACTTTGAACACATTATAAAAGTGGTCAGAAACTTGTAAATAACACATGAAAGAATTAAGTTTTTCTTGTGAAATTCCCAATAAGTTTGATGTGTCACATGACCCTCTTCCCATTGAAAAACCAAAAGTTGGATCCAAAATGGCTGACTTCAAAATGGCCACCATGGTCACCACACATCTTGAAAATTTTTCCCCCTCCCATAAACTAATGTGCCACAAACAGGAAGTTAACATCACCAACCATTCCCATTTTATTAAGGTGTATCCATATAAATGGCCCACCCTGTACATAATTAAATGCATCTAGTTACTGTCCACCTCGGATTATGTTATTAAAAAGTAAATCAATAAATCTTCCTATGCCATTTTCCAATCCTGAGTGAGTCCAAGCCCAGCAAACTCAGCTGGAACACAAATGTTTGCAGTCTACAGTAACTCAAGCTTGAGGATATTTGCTAGTCACGCATCTGCCAGCGAGACATCCTCTCGAAACATCCCAGAATAAAGAGCAAGTGGAGAGAAACTTAAAGCTCAGGCGCATCCCACATCATTCTGTTTACTGCCCCTTTTCACTCAGCACATGCTAATGACATGTAAATCTCGCCTCCTTATTTGTTGAGCCTTGTGTAATCTGGCAACCTTTCAACAAATATAATCCTTACCCACCCCCCACACACTCATGTTGATTTTGAGAGTCATCCTTGCGTATTACTGTGGTGATTAAAAAAAAAAAAAAAAAAAAACACTCCAAGCATTGACCTTAGCTTCTATGATACAATGTAAGACATGTTTATAGACACCCCTAATAACAAGTCAACTCAGCTCCTTTAAGGTACTCTCTGAAGATGTATGCTCTGTGCTTGGGTGCTTTTAAAAGATCCCTGGTCCAGTGATGCAGAAACTATAGGGTGGAGGATTTTCCCCATTCGGGTGAGTTATAGACACCCTGGAGAGTATATACGCTTAGCCACTGCCACCATGACCCTGAAATGAACTAAGCAGAACAAAAGATTATGATGAGGAGCATGACGACAATAGCTTACTTCACATAAACACTAGTCAGTGAAATCAGTGATGATCTAACGTTATAAAAACAAAAAAAATATTTAAAACAAATCTCAAGATTCCCTTTTGTATTCATGTCCTACCTAAGGAGGTCATCAAATAGGAACTTTGATCCAGGCTGAGATTTGACAGTGGCCAGCTGGTATGACTAGCTATACCTTGCCAGTCAGATGTATTAATAGTTGCAACTATAGTGTCATACCAGTCAACCCTTTTAAAATCTTGGCCTGGAACTTGGATCAAAGGCCAAGATTTGATGCCCTCTGTCTTAAATTATAATAGTTATTAATAGCTATCTGAATGACTTGTTACAAACTCTAATCTGGAAGAGCCTCTTGATCTTTGTAAGAGTTAGGTCCCCCCCCTCCCCCCAATTCCTACTACCACTAATCCAGCACATATTGCCATTTTATTGGACTCAGTTTGGGAGTGACACTGAGGCCTCTAGCAGCACTGCTGTGTCTGATCCACTCATAACAGCACAGCATACACTACCACATCAGTGTCACTGCAGTGCTGAGAATGATCCACCACCCAAATCATACCTGCTCTTGTCATCATGCTGACTACTGGAGGACAGGGGCAAAGGAGGCTAACAAAGTATCCAGAGCTACAGATGAACTACAGTCAGTTTGTGGTTGTCATTGTGCCATGTGTTTCTCTGGGAACTTTTCTACCAATGCATGCTATACCATGATGATTCATCCCATGCTTCAAAGCCTTCATGAAGAATTCCTTGAAGCCTGGGCTGAAACATTATGTTTTAAATTAAGTAAAGACACTTCCCATGGTATAGAGTGAGCTCTGAACTTTTCTTCATGAAGACTGAGGATTTGATTTTTGGTTACACCTCACTTAAGAGTTGGTCGAAGCACTGTTTTTCTCCTGAACCTTTCTACAAATACAAATCTGTCTCATCCAGGTGCAATCAAGAAAGGGTTTGGTTGTATAATCCATTGTAGACACAGATGTTCACTTGTGTAAAGCTTGTATAATCTCCATAGAAAAGCGTGAAATGAAATGGGGGTCACTGTGGAGCAGCTGTTCATCTAGCATTTCTACTGAAATGAAGGATATTAATTTCATCCTCATGCTGCAGCAACAGCTCCTACTCTTCTGAGAAATCTTTGCATTAGATACTAGAACATTGCTTTGAGGATTTAACTGCAATTAGACACTTGAAGATTAGTGAGGTCCAGGTACTGATGATGGGTGGTTAGTTCTGGATCACAACCACTCTAGTTCACAATAAAAGTCTGATTTTGCCTGTGTAGTGCCCTTAAATAACAGCTTCTACGCCAAAGTACTGCACAATATGTCTGACCAAAACCCATTTCTATTTTTCAGCCATCTCATGCATGGTTCCTTTGGATTTGGTGCACTCTGCATGTGATGAAACTATGACTACTGCACCAAAATAACTCACAATGTAGGAAGCACAGAGTTATTTGGGACACAGCCTTCATGTCAGTGCCAGTGCTGGCTGATGACGACAGCACTAAGCACATGCGTACAGGCCAAAAAAAAACCTGATCTTAAACCTGATCTATCAATTTTCACATGTTCACATATTAAAAAAAAATTGACATACAGCAATTAAAATAAATCTGATCTTGAAGGAGGGAGGAAAAAAAAATCTGATTTGACACACTTCCATCTGGTAATGTGAACATGGCTTCCAAACAATTCTAAACGCAGCAATAATTTGGAGTGGAGTGTCAAATTTCCTATCTACCTTGAGAGGTCTTTGAGTCAAGGACAAACACTCAAGCAAAATCACTGGACTACTAAAAGACAGAAACAAATTAGATATAAAAGATTTATTGCCTCTATGATCGTTATCTTATTCATCATGTTAACTATCAACATCATAAAGATTTACACAGTCACCTTTCTTTCTCTGCAACGATTCCAAACATCCTCCATGTTCTCATAAGAATCCTCATTACCACAAGCCAATGGCTATCACATCGTAACTGTTTACATCCTCATCATCTTTTACAGCATTGTTTTCCTCCCTGTGCAATAGAAAGGTGTTCTCTCATTAACCTTTTTAATTCTGATCCAAAGAAATGGCCTATTTCTGCCTGTTAATCTACTCGAGTGCTTTAATAGCAAGATATCCCAATGTACCACTGGATTTGATTGGATATGTAAAATACATGACCCAAAGTTTGAACATTATAATTATTATCATCATTATTATTATTATTATTTTGTCTAACAAATGAACATAGACACTTCTACTGTTAATCTGATCAAATAAATCAGTGAAAAGCATGTTCATGGCCATGTAATTTGGTTCTGAATGTGTGTGCCCTTGCTCAGAGTTAAACAATAAAAGCATCCTGCAGTCCAACTGGTCTGGGGCAGATTTGGCCTACAACTGACAGATGGGCAATGTAATCTTTGAGCCAGTCTCAGACATATGAGATGGAAAGGGGAGAAGAAAAAAACAAAAACACAAACGTAACTATGCAGCTGTTTTACATCTGTAGATGTGTACTCCAGTTAGACACACCCCAAAATGCACTAAAAATGGATGCCATCACGGAGGCCATTTTTTTTGCAACTTTTATTGGAAACAATCTGGATGGTCTTTTTCATCTTTGGCATGCCTGGCAGACCATCCATCACCGTAGCATGATGGTCTCTCAAACAGTACCAACTGAGGACTCCCTGAATCATTTCATTATATAATGAACTGCAGATTGGGAAAGAACTAAATTATTTGGAACCTTGCATTGAAAAGGTTTGTTGTAACTGACTGACAATGGTGTCAAAAATATTTGGCATACAGTGATGAGCAAAGACCTCATTTTTCTTGGACAGATGCATTTTCCTTTTAAACGCCTCGCAATGTTAATGCTTCAGAAAAGTGACAAATGTTCAATGACTTTCCAACTTTTTAAACAAACAGAATAAAGGTAGGGTTAGTTAGTTCTTAAAACTGAAAAACATTTGTGCTTTTGTTGGTAAAATTAAGGTTTAGGTTAAAAAAATGCATTTTAGAAAGCTTCCCTTACTTTGTTGTGTCAGCAGCTTATTAATAATAGTTTAAAGTGGCAGCAAAATGTTTAGGAAAAAAAAAAAACTCTGGCTTTTCAAGCTGGTGATGTCATCACACACAATGTTAAGCACAATAAGGTTAAACACTAATATGAAAAGATGAGTCATACTTGACAGAGCATCTCTAAAGTGTATCCCTTAAAAAGAAAGATGAGAGCAGGAGAGGAGATGACAGAGGAATGGGAGATATTAAAGTATGAAAGTGAGAAAAAGGGACACACACACATACACACATCCACACAGATTGACAGATTGGTATTTGGCTGTAACCCAGCAGCAGAGGCTTCATGTGGCGACAGGGTCAGAGTTGAAGGAGATGAAAAAAGTCTGAGCAGAAGAGTGATTTCATCAGTCAGCCACTAAGACGGGACGTGAGGTCACTGAAGGGGATGACAAGATTAACTGCTTATTTACATCAACAGTTCACGCAAACTAATTACACAACAGTGAGCGAGGGGCTGTTCGCAGGATACAGAGATTATTAGGGGTCAGGGGTTATGACACACTGAAACAAACAAATAATAATATATGCTTTATGTCAAAACTACTGCGCTTCTTTCAAATTTTACATTAAATGAACTACTAAAGGTGAAGAACCCCACATTCTTATTCTCAGTTTATCATTTGAGCTCAAAGGAGTTTAAATTTTAAGGCAGTCTAGGCTAACTTGGAGTAGTGTGAGCAACCAAGGGATGAGTTGGAGTAGTGTGTGCAACCAAGAGTTAATTATTCCTAAGACAATTGTTTTTTGGTGATTTGTTTGTGTTTGAACATTTTTTTTATTACTTATTTTATTGTATTTTCTTCCAAACATACATCAATAATAATGAAAAAAAGAGAAAGGAAAAGGTAGACAAGCAAACAACTAAATAAGATAAAGAAAAGAACAATAAATAAATAAATAAATAAACAGATTCATGAGGTCAGCCATATCAAACATAAAAATTTCAATGTATATATTGTTTTTAAAACAAAATTGGATAAACAAAGACATACAACTCATTCCACTTTGTTTTCTTGAGTAAAACAAAATGTGTTTGAACATTTGTGTTTGAACCTTTCACACAGCTTTTAAGAACCAACAGGACCAAAGTTAAAATTCTGTAATAAAGACCCAGGTGAATGTGACAAATTAATGAGAGCGTGGCGTTTTAAAATAGTGCATATGTGCTGAATTATAATTAATGCAGAAAGAATGGTGCTCAAGGGGGAAACATATGGTAAAGTGATATTTACATATGCAGCTTCACCTGTAAACAACAATGAGTCCACAATAAACAAAATGGTGTTCATTCTGGACGCCTTAGAGAGGCTTATATTATGCTTCCATAAGATAAGTGAGCGTGTCCATTTACTTATGCATTATATTTAATAAATGGACTGCACGGTGACTAGCAGCCACTAATTATAGTTTCATAATGAGGTGGTGCTTTGAGGTGTCGCTTCATTTATCATTTTGCTGGCCAGCGTTCAAGGTCTCTCTAATAACCTGGAAGAACTCAGGCCATTTACTAAGATGTTTTTTAAATGTTTTTGAAAGCAACCAGTATCAAACAGCATGCCAGAGCCATAAGCCTGTAAAACTCTCTGATCAGCCAGAGGAAGATGCCGTTACATCCACACAGATTGGATTTTTGCAGATTTTCTGAAGTGGAAAAAGTGGCCTCTGAATAAACATTTGGGCCAAAGAAATTGGCAGGAATTTGTTAAATTTACATAAAGCACTTGGACCGCATTGAATCTCCAAATGGAAAAAAAATCAAAGAACTCCAGGCACTAGAAGACTCCAAAATACAGCATCTGGCCACGCAAGACTACTTCCCAAGCTGCTCCCAGATGTCACCATGATGGACTACAGAGGTGTGAGGGGATGGATATACTGTTTCTCCAAATAGACCTGTCCATCACCCAGCTCCAGTTTAGTCAGCTACTCACTGTAGGACGCACCATTGCACTTTAACATCAAAAACATCTCTCCTTAGCAATCATCCGGATTACACTCAATCAGTTCCAGCTAAACTAACCTCTGCACTTCACCTACTCTAGTAACTCTGCCTCTCAGTTGCAGGAGAGTGAAGTATTAGGACAGAGCTGAAGCAATGATGAAATGATTCTTGATTCATCCGTTTCTACAGATTAACTATTAATGTGTTTTATATGTTCCTATAAAGCACTGGAATGCATTGCGCTTCAGTGCCGGTCCCAAAGCCCGGATAAAAAAATAGGGAGGGTTGCATCAGGAAGGGCATCCAGCGTAAAAACTGTGCCAGATCAGTGTGTGGATCGCGGTTGGTCTGCTGCGGCGACCCCACGGGGGAGCAGCTGAAAGGCGAAGAAGATATGTTCCTATAAAGCAACTTATTTTAAAATAGTTCTATAAAAGCATTAGAAGGGTTCCTCTGTGGTAACGATCTTAACATCATCACAGTTTAATACTTTTTACAACTACATAGAATCATTTTCAGAAATGTGTTATAAACAATTATATAGCAAACATTCTCCAACCAATCTACCATGAGAAGAAACAACCACCTAGGAAAGGGTTCTATTCAAAACAAACCATTGTCTTTATTTGAGAAACTGCATAAGGCCCTCATGCTCAATGCCAAACATCAGCTAAGGGAGTATACAGTCCTGCAGTTCTGGTCTGTGTACCAGTTGTTCTGCATTTTCTGGAGTCATGTAGCACCATCCAATAGCTTTGTAATGAGCTGGACCAGCATTCGTGATCCTGCAACATCAGGTCCTGACCTCAGTAAATGTACTTGTGGCTGAAGGTCATCATATTTAAGTTCCAAAATCAAGTCTACAGAAGAGCAAGTCCTGTTGAGAGTTACTATCTGTAGTTTCAGGTAACTACATTATAAAGTAGGATGGTGTCTTTATTTCCTTTAGTTTGTTTTACACACATTTACACACAATAGTATCTGTACTCTGCACAAGAAGTGAACATTTCTCATAAATCAAGAATAATGGATGATCTTCAAAAGGGCCACAATATTAAAATCATGTGTATGTTCACATTTTCTGAGTACATCTTCCATTTTACACACATTCTTCAACATTTAAATAAAAGTTACTTGTTTAAAACTTTGGTACCATGAAAACCTTCCGTTTAGGGACTGGTTTGTCATGCATTGTAAATGTCTCCCCGTAACACCCTTATACAGCATCTCATTACTTCAGGCCAGAGACTCAGACAGACCCAATAATTTAAGCCAGTCTATTTACACCAGGCAGCATTTGCCTTCAGCTGAAAGAGGAATATTTCAGAGCGATGGGAATTTGGAGTTACTGAAGTGTGGGGGGAAAAACTGTGAGACTTCGGTTGCTGAATATATACAATGACATATTCATTTAATAAAACGTGGCATCACACTGTTCCCTACCTGCGAGCTAAATGTGCATTGCTTTTGGTTAATGAGCTGTCCGTCTCTGCCGACTGATAACATGAGGGCTGAGGGAAACCACAATAGTCGGTTGTCATACTTTCATTTTTTTTCCCTCCAAAATATAAACAAGCGATTTAAGCCAGAAGGTGACCTGCATGAAATCAGTGAAGCACTATGCAACAATTTCTTTAGTGCGATTAGATATTTTTAAATATACATTGTGCAGACAAGAATATCAGCTTCTGAATGGTTCATGTCCATACAACCCTTACTTTAACACTGCATTTTAAGGAATGTTCACACCTGGAAGGTTTGAGATTAGAGTAATTTTAAATATGGATGCCCAACTGTGCTCAGTTCCACATGTCAATGTCTGGCATGTCAGTGTGAAACCTAAACCAACCCAGATTTATTTACCATAATATAATCATTATCTACTTTGGTCTGGACCCGAAACCTAGGGCATGCCGAATTTAGTTTTCCATTAAAGAGCAGATAATAAAAAGAGCATTTCAAGGCCATTTCATTTAATTTGTACACATTACATGTAATTTACCAAAATCAGTATTAAAAAGTTCTAAAACTTAATAATAACAACAGTGACAATAACTATAATAACATGAGAGAGAGAGCGAGAGAACAACAACTCTACCCTTTGCATTTATATTGGAAATTTAGAATACATTTTTGTTCACAATACATTTTTAATCAAAGATTTTATGCTGTGATGTGAAAAAACAAAACATTCATATGTGATATAATCTCTGTCAGATCAACCAAATATGCATGGGTATAGGACTTGATTTCATATTTCAATAACAGCATTTCTGGACCTCCCTCCTGGGTGTAACAGAAGATTGCAGTGTGAAAACCAAGCTCCAGAACATCATCCCCCTTGACACCAACCGCTGTGTCAACCAGCCCCTACGTCCCTGGAGGAGTCCATGCTTATAAGCTTTCCCACGTACATCTGTGGGATCTGCAAATGATTAACAGACAGCTTTCCATAATGAATGAGCCATGTGTTGCCCGTGAATGTGGAGATGTATGTTGGAAATGTTATACATGCATCCTTGCAGAAGAACGGTCAGTAGCTCCAAATGACTCCAAAACCCAGCACTCACACTACAGTGCATTATCATCCATCATTGCTCTTTAAAATGCTAGTATCTTTTGGGCTTTAAATTTCCACTGAAAACTCTGCCATAAAAAATTACCATGTGAAAGTAAAAACAATGTTGCAGTAAATGTCACAAACCAGTTAAATTATGTCCAATGGCACAGCAATTCGTAGATGTCCTTTTAGCAGACAATACGGTTGTGATCTGATTGTATTTTACACAGCATTTCCATTTGCCTGTAGGATTTAAATGTGGAGTAGGTGATTTGTCTTAAAAATACTTTGCCATATTTCTTGGAATACACTTTACAGCTCAATAGCAATCAGTAAATAAAATGCTCTGATGACAAATATATTCTCTGTATAGACCACAGGACTGTAAAAACACACAAAATGAATGAAATGACTGGATGAATTACCTGCCTGTCTACGACACTCTGCCCCATGCATATGGCAGAGAAAAGTGCACGTACTATGGCTACACAAAAAGAAAGGAGATAGGCGGTAAAGAAGGCTCATTTATAAAGTATATTTGTTGAAAAAATGCAAGATTAATATCTCATTTGAAAATGTATGCAAGAGTTGTATGCATGTACATTTCAGTATACAAGAAATGTTTTTATAAAATATGTCAAAGTCTGATATGGTCTTAATTGGTACTGTGGCACCATGTGTGTTCCAAATAAACCCTCATCGTGATTTATTTACAAAATAAAACTATATATATATATATATATATATATATATATATATATATATATATATAGTTGGGGGGTTGGACAAGGTTGCGGTGGTCTATTCCATCATCTGTACCAATGACTCACACAGAACCTCTCATGAACAAAGTATTAATGTAATTTCATTTCATGCAGATATTTTATTACTTAACTATTTCAGTTGGTCTAAGGTTTTTCCTATAGTCTTGTTGTTGTCGTTTTTCTAATTGAAAACCAAAGTTGCAGATGTGCTGAGGCTAATATAATGGTTCAAAACATTGTGTAGTTTATGTTATATGTATGTAATTATAGTTGTAAACAAGGTCAGTAACATAAAAGAATATAAAAGATTACTGTCACAGACGAGTGCGGTGAAATTACGAATCCTTTCATTAATTGTCTGTAACAACTCATCCAATTCAGGGTCGCGGTGGGTCCGGAGCCAACCCGGAATCTCTGGGCCAATTCTGAAAATTATAACTGATTGGAACTCCTCACTGAAACAGAGTTTGGATTATACTGAGTGCCTATGGTTTAAATTGCTCCACAGTGACTAATTGTGGGGGAGAAAAAAAAAACTGTTGAATTTCTAATTCAACATTGTTCAAACGTGATTGGTGTTTAAAAACTGACATGAAAGAATCATATTACTGGATTGGTTTAAAACAATGAATATCACTAATTGTTAATCTCTTTATTTAATTGAACTTTAAATCTGAAAGTGGGTTTAAACGGCACATGGGCTTCATGAGGACACTAAGCCTAAATGACTGCTGTACGGTGTATATTCCACTCACATGCAAAAAACAATCCAAAATATTATCTGGCTTGTTATTGTACTCTTCTTCAAACGATGAATGAGGCCAACATTACATATTTATTCAAGTTTCCTTACAGCTGCAGTCAGTGCTTACCAGAAGATGACTGTTTGAATTACTCCCATAATAGTCACTGCCATCATATAATGTGTGCTAATGTATTGTGGTAAGACTGAATAAGACTAAAAGCACAGAAAACATCAATCAAACGGTCAGTGTTTTGAACCAGCAATGGCTGCTGTTTAGAGGGAAACTGTTATCCACTATGCTACCCTCACAACCTTGTGAAAGGCTTTTGGTGACTGACTGTAGATTGGAGAGATGGATTTTACACTTGTGTAACATCCAGCTGAAACTTCAGAATCTTTATATATTATATATTTATAGCCTTAAATAACTGTAATCTTTTTTAAAAGTGAGCTTTATTTATATTCACAACTGGATAATATCTGTCTGGATATAACCTCTAGAATAAACAGATGGAAGTTGGGTAAACAGGCGTAAGACTAGATCTAATCAGTTCAGTCCTAATCTTCCAAACACTACAGTGAATACATTGTAGAACTTTCAATATATTACATTTTGTGCCTTACTTAGGAACAAATTATCCAAAGAGAAACCATGTAACTACGAAAACAGCGACGCATTCTTTAACCTACCTCTCTGTGATCACTGCATTTTTCCTCACTTTATTTTGTTTTTTTATCTTCAAGTCTGTGTGAGACATCCTCGGCATTCTAACACACGAGCATGAGGCAGAGGTATCAAAAACACACAAACCAATTACAAAGCGGGTCCACAGTTGTCTCTTGCGCTAGGAGACGGCTCTATTTTTACATCCTGCCAACAAACAGCCCTCCCCACTGTTCACACAACAGTGATTGAGATAATTTGGCGTGTGTTTAGCTGAGGAGTCATTCAAAAGCCTGCCACTCTTCACATGGCCTTGTCTTGTGCCCCACTGGCATTAGGAAACACTAGGGGGTTCCATCCACGGACATTAGCTGCTGAACGTTCACACTCTCAGAGAGAAAAACTAAGCCTCTCTGAAATATGGACTGTGTGTTTATGTTGCTGATGTATGGAGATTAGAGTGTGTTTGAGAGTAAAAAGCCGTATGAGAGAGAGAGAGAGAGAGAGAGAGAGAGAGAGAGAGAGAGAGAGAATCAGTAAAGTTAGGAGGCAAGAGGGAGGTAAAATGGAAGGGAGGGAGCGTAATGAAACTCGTAATTCAGATGAAAAAGAGGATGAATAAGGGACAGAGAAAATTGAAAAAGGTCAAAAAAGCACATTAGGCAAGATGTAGCTTGATATGGGTGAGAGGAGAGAGGAGGAGAGCAGAGGTGTGATGAGAAAAGAGGGAAAGGCTGAAGTGTGAGGGCTGAGTGAAGTATTTCAGTCGGTGTCAAATCGCTGTTTAAGCTCGGCGTTTGAGGTCCTCTAGTCTTTAGACTCCCACATAAGATTATATTTAGAACAATGTTGATATGTCATAATGGTTCCTCATTTCACTGTAATGCTAATAAATATGATTGGTTCCTCTACAGAAAAGGAATACTTTTACAAACATTTAGGGACACTCCTAATGACTGAATTCAGGGGCTTTAAATGTGCACACATTGCTGAAGCATGTGTTCAGTTGTTCACACAGTTTGTGGTGTGTGGTTTATGCTGCTAATAACTAAACAAGGGTAAAAACTCTTATTAAATCAAAGTGGAACAAACTGTCAGTCAACACCTTTAATTTAAGAAGAATATTTGGGGCGAGCGGGTGTCTACAAACTTCTGGCTTAAAACAAGGTAAGGCGATTGAGCTAATATGAGTACAAAGACTGACATTTCCGTCTCTGAAGGAGGATCTAATTCCTCCAAATCTGATTAGTGCATGTCTCACTCACTCTGCTGAGAATCTGTTCCCAGTCTGGATGAAATGAGCTGAGACACACATGTGATGTGTCGACTAAATTACCTGCGAAATCCTGCTGCAACTCAGCCTCATGTGGTCAGAATACGACTTCCCAAACCTCTAATTACGCAACACACAATCCTCGCCCAGCTCCATTATCACGCCTGCTGGAAGATGCTAGTTTATGTGAAGAACTCCCTCTCGCTATACTACTAACTTACTTCAAAATACAGTGCAATGTGTACGGAGCTCTTTGTGCGTTCAGGTTCCTGTCAAAACAGACATTAAAAGCAATTTGGGGGATTTTATTCTAAAACAGTTCAAGGATGTTTCCTTGCCATTTGGTGCCTCTCTGGTCTGTCTGCATGTTGGAAAAAAAAAAACTCCAGTGTTTGTATGCAGCCCTGGCTCGGTAAACACTCAACACTCACTACTCTGTCTTGAGTGCTCACTTCTGGAGGACACCGTCCTTTAAAACTCGCCCTTCTAAAACATCATAAAGACAAAAGATCACTTAAGACTTCATATTTAAAAATGATTTACCATCACGTGAGAGGTACTGCCCCGGTAAAAAGCTCCTAAATCATCTGCAAAGCTCCGTAATCACTCGTTCACCACGTCACAGTAACCAACGTTTCGATCCTGACGTAAAGTCATCGTGAATTCAAATCCTGTGGTGTTCTTCTTACTTTCCGTGGTTGGGTGGACAAATGTATGGAACGCCAAAAGGGTCAAAACTGGCATCTAAAAGAAGCATTTACGTTTTAAAATGTCGAAAAATACAGGGTTTTTCCGGTGTGGCGCCATTAATTACGCCGTAGATGTATAAATACCGCTGTTTTTACGCCGTTAAAATACCACCGTAAAAAACGTCATTTTGAACCTCCAGGACGCCGTATTTAAGCCGATCCAAAGCCAAACTAATGGCGTTAAAAGCGCCATAAGATAATAAGCTCCACTCGCCGGTTCTGAAAGCCAATCCATTTGAACTCCATTTGTCCAATCACTGACTGAGAAGATCAGACCAACTCAGATCACTACAGAGGTCGTTCATCTGCTCATAAACATTGTCTGGATGGAGTTTATTATACCAAAATGCAAAAAAATTACATTTAAAATTTATCTTATCAATAACTTGTGTTTTAGTATAGTATTTAAGATTAAAAAAAATATAGAATATACTGCTGCCTGATTGCAGAAGAATGCATTTCAATTTTTTTCCTCAGGTAACTACACAATATTATACAAATAAAAGTCCTTCTGCAAAACTCCAAAAATTATATTCGCCTACATCTTTGGATTAAAATATATAAGAACTGATATCACTCTGGCTAAAAGTGTCTGGTAAGCAAACTATACTATAGTAAGTAAAATATACTTTTTTTTTATAACCAGCTTCTAATATACATTTTGACAAACTACTATGTTTTGGTGGGTGGGTATTTCATTTGCCATAGAGTTATACTGTGATAGTTCAGGACTATTTTGTTTCACAGCCAGGGTTATGGTTTTTGTCTGGGCATCAAATTATAGAGAGTAGAGGGTCTTGCTACAAAGAGAATGATTGCAAGCCATCCAGGCCTTGAGGCAGTGCAGCAACCTCTCACTGGACACCTCTGGAGTGACCTCCCATGAACACCAGGATTCTTCAATATTTATTTATGGCATACTCACGAAGATGGACATTATGAACAGCAGGACCTCACCCTGGGGTTCTCTGTCACTTGTTTGAGGTTTCTGCAGCATGACCTTGTGCTTGTGTTAGCCATGGCATTGAATTTCTTTCATGTGTAAACTATCTGGGTCTGAGATCTGGTGAAGCATGTTATAAAAAGCATTACTTTTGTGTGCATTTCCCCACCGAGTTCTAGATGTGGAAATCCTACAAAACCTCAGACTGTGAAATAAAATCGTTCGGTCAGTTTCTTTGTTTTGTGGTCTGAAAAGTCGTTCAGATTTTGTGCTGTGTATTAGCTGATGTAAACAGCAGACACTTCAACATTGTCCAACCTCCATGTGTGAGTATTTCCAATCACAGCGCTGGCCTCACATTTATATAAAACAGAGCAAAACAAGGGCAACGATTGCAAAGAATAGTTGTATTTTGATAAAATATTTAAAATGAGTATAGAGAACAAACGGAAAAAGACTGAAAAACAGCACACCTGCTCCTAGCTTCTCCTGGGTGCCTTATGCTTTGATTAAACAGAGGCTCATTCTCATGTAAAGGAATAAGTGCAGAAACTGTTCTGAACAGGGCTGTTAAGTCAGGGGAGAAATGTGCTTGTGCTGTTTTGACCAAAGCAAGTCACTGACATTTCATTAAGAACCTATTGTATAACCCTATGGGAAAAAGGGTATAATATGTCCCCTTGCCATTCACATGTGAGGGACCCATTCTATGGACCATAATCTACTTCAATATGTGACTAACTAGTTTAAAGTAGTGACTTTGCTAATGGTATCTGCGCTTAATAAACAAACTCAAACCATAATCACATTCATAACTAAATACGGTTGGCTATTTTTGGTGGTAAAAAGATTTATCCTCCTCCTGAGCTGTGTAAAATGTCTTCAGGAGAGCTCTGAGTTTTTCTCCCAAACGAAATGTGTATGTGGTATTTGGCCGCTGTCAAAAACTGAAGCTCTGAAGCTGAAGCTTAGCCCAAAACCCAATTTCAAATGATTGATTTCTCTCACTTTCTGCTTACGAGGTTTTATGTGTTTCTTAAGGCACATGGTGCCGTTTCACCCCTGAATTTCTCAACGCCCATTAACCTGTGGTCATTTATTTGGGAAATGATTCTGATTGGTCCGTGATGTGATTGGAAACTACTCTTTCCTAAAAAGCCAATAATCAAATACCATTAATATGATCTACTGACTGTAGCATTTGACTCCTACAGCCATTTCTAATTATTCCCATTGTTCAGTTTGTTCCCATTTTCCATGAATGACTTTGAGTTCATTGTTTGTAAAAAAAAGCACTATTTTTTATTATAATTGATTACTTTAGTATATATTGGAAAAAAATAATATTATTCTGCAGCATTGCTCTGAGGTGTTCACTTTGATGTATTTATTTTTTAAATGTGCAAAATGTGCAGCTCGATGGAAGATATGGGTCAAAAACCTTACATTGCTGTGAGCATTTGAAGGTATTCAGCCACATGGGGCCTATTGAGCTCCAGTACTGATTTCTCAGGGTTAGTTCTGCATCACAAACTCTAACACATAAGTATCCACCCAAAACGTTGGTTGTTTTTACACTTCTCTAACTGATAATTGTCATCATATATTGCATTGTGCTTTTGTATTATTATTATACATCTGCGTTCAAAATAGGTGCATCTTACAACTGTGGAGTTCATTAAATATACATGATACGGCTTGTATACACAAAGCTCTGAACATATAGTGTGTAAGGTATGTTGTGAGAAACTGAAGTGTGGGTTTGTATACGGACCCCTAGGGTTTAAGGGTTTAAGAATATATTTCCTCCTATGAAGCTGCTATTTGGTAAATGCTAGGTTTTGTTATGACAGTGACAATATATCATCAGCTCTCAGCAGGACGAGGCCAGGGCGGCTGCGTAACCGTCTGCGCCGGGCCGACACGCTGGAGCGGATGCTGTGGCGTTGTCGGGAGACAGTGGGAGATTGTGCTGGCGACTGTGCCTCGTGGTCACCACATGCTCAGTAATTGACTCCCACTTTCTAATTCCCTGTGTGCTGTCTGAAGGGATGGGTCATACTGAGAGAGAGAGAGAGAGAGAGAGAGAGAGAGAGAGAGAGAGAGAGAGAGAGAGAGAGGCTGGAAAGGGAGATATGGAGAAGGGGAAAATCAAAAAAGTGAGAGAAGGAGAGTGAAACAGAAATGGGAGAGAGAGAAAGAGAGCTCACTGAGAGAGAAGAAAGAGCCAGAGAGAAAGAGAAATCAGGAAAACAGAGAGAGAGTCAGAGAGTGAGAGAACAACAGAACAATACAACAATACACAAAGAGAGATACACAGACACACAGAGAGAAATCTGGAAAAAAAATAGAAAAAGAATAATATAGAAAGAAAATGAAAAAAACAGAAATAAGAAGAATGAAATACTACACACAAACACACAGAGAGAGAGAGAGAGAGAGAGAGAGAGAGAGAGAGAGAGAGAGAGAGAGAGAGAGAGAGAGAAAGAAAGAAAGAAAGAAAGAAAGAAAGAAAGAAAGATGCTGAAAGCTCAAAAACTCATTATAGGGGCAAAAAGAGTGGTAAATCTAAGGGCTTCTTCAAATATGCTACCTCCAGCACAAACCCCAAAAATGTTCTGCTTTAAGGCACACAGACACACACAGACAGACAGAGAGATAGAGAGAGAGAGAGAGAGAGAGAGAGAGAGAGAGAGAGAGAGAGAGAGCAGTAAAACCCAACTGGCTGTGGACATCTGAAATGAAGTGAACTAGTTAAGTCTCTGAGACACAGACACAGCTGTGTACAGCATCTTTCCACTGCACACATAGCACCTGAAGCTAGAGCTGGGCTCTTTCCCCCTGGTCATTGATGCAGTGCTGAAAGTGTCTGCTCAGTACTCGTGGTAAAGGGTCCTCCAGGGTGCTCACCTCTGACTTTGGCAACATTTGGAGCTAAAGCCAACTCAGTTGAAGAACTCTTACCTGTCCAGGTGAGGATAAGGTCCCCAGACTGTCAGCTGGACTGGTGTCTGTTATTACTTTGCACTGTATACATCATGTGACTCAAAAGTCCTGAATGGCATAGTATTTCATTTCAAATCAGCACTACTGAGACCGATACAACTGCTTACACCCAGCTAACTATGACCATCAGACACAGCAGTTCAGTTAAACCATTCATTAGGGTTATTACGACTAGCACCAGTAGATGTTCCCATTTTCGTCATCACTCCTTTCTGAATGTTCAATTTGACACAGACACATACGGGTGTGGCACTAATCTACCCAGTCCACACTTGAAGGAATCCAAACCACTCAAGCACAAAGACACAGATCCCTAATGTGTTACACTCCATGCTGTGCCCTAACAAATGTAGCCTCCCTTTGCTTTTTCTCCATGTGCCAGTCTGTCAATATTTGGCAACCCATCCCACTATTGAGCGTCTCAGTAGAGAGGCCGTCATGCTCCTGACAACACAGCTAATTGCTGGCTGTTTGCAGCACGGGCGTATATGTAAAAGGCTGTCAGATTTCCACCGGATATGACCTTCAATGTGTCATCATAGTCCCTTAATCGTGTGCAGTAGAATCCAGATTTTCGTATTGAATTCAGAATATCGGCTGCCACGAGAGAGAGGTTTATTTAGCGTCGAAGCACTGAGCGAAATATAATTTAATCATTAACTCATATTTCCTAATGTGTCTAGTGCTGTCCACTTTAAATTGAATTGCTGGGCTTTTTTATTTCATGCTGAAGGCCACATGAGATCTCCTCCCTGTGCCTACATACAACATACAGAGAGAGAGAGAGAGAGAGAGAGAGAGAGAGAGAGAGAGAGAGAGAGAGAGAGAGAGAGGGCTTACAAGGCAATAAAAGAGATTAATACAGAGATGGTGTATCCCTACATTAAAATGATCTATGTCCTATAGGTAGAGCATTTATTAATGCCAGCAGCCAGCAGTAATGTATTACCATTCACCTGCTCAATATATATCCCACTATCAGCAGCAGCACTTCTTAAGTAATACCTTGGGGGGGCAAACGGCAAAAGTGGAACAAAATCCCTAGGAGGTCCAAGCAGCTACTTTCTGAACAAGAACACGCACCCCAAGAAGAGAGAGAGAGACAGAGAGACACATAGAGACACACACACACACAGAGAGAGAGAGAGAGAGAGAGAGAGAGAGAGAGAGAGAGAGAGGATTGGGAGCTGTCCATGGTGCTGAATCCCATTACTTACTGAGGCAGTGCTGAAACAGCGCCCAATCATCTTGAAATACAAGTCCAGCGCGTAATAAAACGTTAAACAGGGCATTGGTTATGGTCAGTGCAGTCAAGACTGCAGGCAAACGGCTCTGTCATCGTTTCTTCAGTCACGTCCCTTCGTTAATCCGCGCGATTTCCACAGATATTTCATGATAGTGTGTGTGTGTGTGTGCGCGCGCCTACTAACACCCAGTACATCTGAGCTCAGACAGTGTCAGACCAAACGGACATTTCCAGCTCCGCTCGTGGCTAAGAGCGTGTAACTGAACTGTACCGCCGCTAAAAAGAAAAAAGAGGGTGTCAGTGATAAGAATAAGTCGCAAAATTATTCGCACATGCACGCGCGCGCACCCACCCATTGGCACGAGCCACGAAGACACACTCATACACACACACACACACACCTGGGGATGCTGACAAGTGCATCATCTGGCATGCAGAACTAGCAAATGATGACAAAACAGGAACACGGAAAAAAAACCGCAACCGTTTTCTTACCTTGCTTTGCGTTTTCTTAGCGTTTCCCCTACGTTTCCACGATGTTCGAGGTTTTTGTGGTAACTTTCCTCTTGTTCAGCTAGTTCCCGTCCCAACACACACACACACACGCACACACACACAGACACACACGCACGCACACACACCGTGTAGCAGATTCACCAGCCCCAAGTCTGCCACTTATACACACACACTCACACGCACCCGAAATCACTCTCACGCGCACACGCACACACAAAGACGCGCACGAGCAAGCGACGTCTGTCAAAAAAAAAATATATGTGAAGGAAAAAGTGTGTTGCTGAAGTGAGCACGAGCTAAGCTAGCTCTGAGTCATTGCTGAAGGCTGAACGGCTCTCAAACACTCACACACACATGCACGCGCACACACACAGACACACTCACACCCTCTTCCACAATCTCACACGCTCACAGCCCCGCGCGCACCCGCACGACGCCCTTGACGAGAATCCACAGCATCAGACGGAGGAAAGCTCCTAGACGACGCGGTCCGGAGCACACACATCCGCGCACGTGCGCCGCTCAGCCGCACGGAACCAGACGGAGTCCAGTGGTCGCATGTCCACGCGCCTTCACGTGCGCCCGAAATAACCTCCAGAGCAGGGGCGCAGACCGGGCTCGCGCTGAACAGACAGTCCGCAGTGATTCCGCTGTGAGGGCGCGGAACACGCTAAAAAACACACACACACACCCACGGTTCCTCTGCGGGGCTGCAGCGCTTCTGCTCCAGGTTCAGAATCCAGAAAACCCCGCCCTCCCTCGCCGGGATTGGATGGTAGTTTTGGCACCTCCTACGCTAGCATTGGCTAGGAGTTTGCTGCCTACCCACGCCAGGATTGGCTGGTAGTTTCTCACCTGCTGCGCTACGATTGGCTGGTGCTTCAACTCCAGACCTCCAAAAAGTTAGAGATATACATTAAAGGTGTATAACACTAGGACGTATTCGTTCATTTAAACTATAGCTTTAAAATCATTGTGATGCTCCACTGACCTGGGAGAACAGAGCCTCTGCCGCTGCAACTCCAGGCTCAGCACTGCAGAAACTACACTCCAAATGTGACTTTTGGAGACGGACCGGAAACCACCCCATTCCCTTGCTTTCAGGAAAGTGTTGTAAAACAAAATACACTCTGCAACTGTAGGGGGAGCCCAGGAGCAAAAAATTCAAATCTTACCTAGTGTTACTTTTAGTAGAAAGCTTGGGTGAGCAGGTGTCGACGAGCATTTGTCTTTTCTATATGATGCTACTCTGCCCTTGGGAAGGCTAGGTGATTTTATAATGACTGAGATAGCAATAACACTGACAGAAAAGCCATAACAACACACATTTAGAACACCTTGTGTTGCTCAAATCCCACCTTAATATTGGGAAACTAATTGACGAAAAACAGTGCTTATAATTACTCAGTATCTTTTTTAAATGCACTATTCCATGCATAAACAGAAATGTAAACCTGCTCAGTTCACTGATGTTTTAAAAGGAGAACAGTACAGAAAGTACAGTGATTATAGGCTTTATTTAGTGCGGATAAATTAGGATGTAGCATGAGTTTGACAGACAGCAGGGCATTATGTGAGCAGTGTCTGGGAAAGTCTATGCTCAGTATAAGACTGTCAGCAGACATTGTCAGCATGAATAATCCATCCACAGTTCCACACAGTGATATTACAGAAGGGTTAGAGTGCATACACCCCTCATTACAACAATAAGTATTCATTTTGTTGCTGTCCAAAGAAAAATATGCATGTCCATTTTGGTCTATTTTTAGTTTATTACATCATCTGAAATCAGCAGCTGTCCTTCACACTGTGTGTAAATGTCATCAGGAATGGACCAATGGAAATGCTCTAAAATGACTTGAAATGAAATATTTTTAACAATGACTTTTTCAATTTCCTATAAATATTGGACATACTTTAAAATATTATTTTGAATATTATTTGTTCATTCATTGTCTGGAAGTGCGTATCCATTTCAAGTTGCGGTGGGTCTGGAGTCTACCCGGAATCACTCTTTTTTTTTAGCAGCAATACGGTTCAGTTACACACTCTTTGCCACGAGCGGAGCTGGAAATGTCAGTTTGGTCTGACACTGTCTGAGCTCAGATGTACTGGGTGTTAGTATGCACACACACACACACACACACACACACACACACACACACACACACACACACACACACACACACACACATATATATATATATATATATAAATGTTGGTGCAGCAGGTTGTGTCACAGTCACAGCTCCAGGGATCTAGGGGTTGGGAGTTCGAGTCCAGCTCCGGGTGACTGTCTGTGAGGAGTTCGGTGTGTTTCCTCCCACGGTGTGAGTGCATGTGTGACCCTGTGATTCCTGCCTTGCGCCCAGTGATTCCGTGTAGGCTCCAGACCCACCATGACCCTGAACTGGATAAGCGGTTACAGATGATAAATACATTTATTTATTTTATTTTTTTTCTTTTGGCCTCCGCTTCCTGAAAATAGAACAGATTATTAGAGGAAGATATTTCATCACAACTGTCTGTCTAAATTATTTCTCTGTTTTTGTCTAAAGTTTAATAAAGTCTTTTTCCTTTTCTGAAATTATGAGTGATCAGCAAGAGATGTGTCCAGGCCTCAGTGAAGCCAAGACCAAATTCCACCCTTCGTAGGGCACAATAACAGTCATAAAATAAAGGTTTGTGCACTTACATTGTGTGTTTTTGTCAAAAATGTTTTTTGGTCTGATATATGGTCCACATTTCCCTGTCACATTAGTGTCTCATTACTGTCTGAGTGCAGTATTATTAGTTTAATTATCTGTGAGGTGCACTATGTAGGGAGTGTGGTGCGTGTGGGAGTATGTAGGATGCAGACAGAGTAGTAAATAAAAGTAATAAACCCATGGATGTGATGTCACTGAACTGTTTGTGTGATTTTGTAAAAGAATAATAATATTTTGAGCCCTGAGAGAGAGAGAGAGAGAGAGAGAGAGAGAGAGAGAGAGAGAGAGAGAGAGAGACTGAGAAATTGAGAGATATGGGAACATTGCTTCAAAGTGTAAAATGATGCTGAAGATGTTGCTAGAATGAAAGAGTGCAGCATGGGAGGTCTAAATTTCATGTGGGATTCTAAGAGAGTAGGAGAGAGGAGGCTGAAACTCAGAATAATGCCAAACCTTTTGATTCAGGAAGAGCAGGAAATCTGAGAGGCAGCTAAGAGTAACAAAACAAGAAGCAGGAGAGAGTAGTGAAATATATATATATATATATATATATATATATATATATATATAATTTTTACAGAAGTATGCTTCTGGTGAACTCATGGTCTTATATATATATATATATATATATATATATATATATATATATATATATATATATATATATATATATATATATATATATATATATATATATATATATATATATATCACAGCAGGTAGTGTCTCAGTGTCCGTGTGAGTTTCCTCCGGATGTCCTGGTTTCCTCCTACAATCCAAAAACAAACGTTGGTAGAAGGACTGGCTACTCAAAAGTGTCCACAGGTGTGAATGTGTATGTGTCGCACTGTGAAGAGCTGGCGACCCCTTCAGGGTGTGTTCCTGCCTTGTACCCAATAATTCCGGGTGGACTCCAGATCCACCGCAACTCTGAACTGGACAGACAATGAATAAATGAATGATTATTGTTTTAACATTAAACTTATTCTCAAACTAAACACACTACAGGATGCTGTAGAATTAAATTATACACTATGTCCAATGTATTACTCTTAAAACTTAATGAAATATTATTTACCTTTGATTAAAGCAAGACTTCATTTCATTGTGATATTTTTGGTAGTTAAAAATTAAAATGTTTCATATTCATTCTGATGCTTCACTGACCTGTAATCTGAAAACAGCCTCTGTTGTTGCTATTCTGGCTTCAGCATAGCAGAACCTGCACTATGGAACTCCCCTTCCCTTCCCTTTTAGTACAGTGAGGTAGAAATGAATTACACTAGGGGGAGGTCCAGAATAAAAAAAAAATAATAATATTTACAAAGTATTCCTTTAATAAAAATGACAGTGAAAACGTACACGAACAAGAGCGTTCAAGCAATCTTTTTTGTACAGTAATTTATTTTTAATTAATTTAATTGTAACTTATTTGTTGCTGTTATGTGTTTCCCTTCATGTGGTGCCCCTTGCTGAGCTGTCGTTGGCTAGAAAGGTCTCATTTCCTGCGCTACGATTGGCCAGTAGTTCAAATGCACGCACGGGTGAGTATCAGCTATTAGCCAATAGTCAAGCAGAAGTGTGACACAAAAACAATCATAGAGCAGAAAGGAAACTCTACCGGCCAATCGCAGCGCAGGGGGCGGAGCCTAAGCTCTGCCCAGCGACAGTGTGGAGGGAGCTGTGCGGCTCACTGTGTCAGTGAAACCGGTTTCATTTCGAAACGCTCATTCAGGCGCAGAAATTCTATAAGTGCAAACCATAAACGAGCTTCAGCTGAGGCTCCAAACTTGGATATTTACAGAAAGAGCGAGCAAGAGAGATGGGGGGAGAGAGAGAGAGAGAGATGCACATTCACTGCCACTTTATCTTCCATATATAAAAGCTTAGTTTATGTCTGAACATGTTCATGAGTAAACTGTTTAACCAGTATATTCTAGTATCAGCTAGCACCAGAGTACTGTGGCCTACGGTCACAAACTCATTAAAAACTTCATTGTGCCCACATCTGAGAGAGAGAGAGAGAGAGAGAGAGAGAGAGAGAGAGAGAGAGAGAGAGAGAGAGGCTGGAAAGGGAGATATGGAGAAGGGTAAAGACAAAAAAGTGAGAGAAGGAGAGTGAAAAAGAGATGGGAGAGAGAGAAAGAGAGAAGGGGATGGCTCACTGTGTGTAAAGTGTGCATGTGTGTGTGTGTGTATGTGTGTGTGTGCATGTGTTAGGAGAGGTGGTGTTCTTGAATTTAAATTAGTGCCAATACAGTGCGTGAATGGAATGGATCCTTGTTTTTTTTGTTTTTTTCTTTCTTTTTTAAACGTGACTCGCATCCTTATCCCTGTCTTTGGAGTGAGGCAAATTGGAAGTTAGACTGTCAGGCACAAATTAACAAAAAAATAAATCAATAAATAAATAAAAAAATCATAAATATCTACAGAAAAGACAGTGTCTATAACTTGTCAACATTTTCACCTGAAATCTACATGTACATTATTTTCATCCTAGTGCTGCCACAGATGGTTTACCAGCCTAAGAAAGGAAAATGATTTTATTTTTTTCAGTGTACAGCATAACTTTGAATAATAGAAGGCGTGAGTTCATCCAAATGTCCTTATTTTAGACATCCATTAAGTCACTGAAGGAACATGGTGTGAGAAACTCTCTAAAAGATTAGAGAGAGCCATTTTGGTTCTGTAAAGAACTATTCAACTACATCAACTATTTCCACTTTATATTCTTGTATATTCCAATAAACAAAGTTATTTCTATTGATTCAGGTTTGCACCAGTTTAGTACAACGGGAACAAAACCAACAACAACAACACAAGAGTAACCTAGGTTTCTTTTCATTTAATTCAAAAAGAGCAGTGTGTAGAATACAGTTGGTTCTACTGTTATATAGCCTCCTTAAGATGGTCAAATGCTTCCAAACACTTGCTTGTCCAAATATTCTACTTAAAGCAACACTAGGTAAGATTTGGCACTGTTCTGAATTCATGGGGGGTTGTTTCTTACCCTCCTCCAAAAGACGGCTTGTTTTTACCTCCCTTTACCCACCTTTACACCCCTAACTGACAGCTTAACATGCTTGGATAAGAACTCTATTGGGATAGTTATGTTATCTTTATAGCATCTAACTAGCAGTGAACAGAAGCTGGCTTTGGATACTGTACAACCATTTTGGCTAACAGCTGAGTGCTGGAAAAGGGAGGACCAGCCTTTCCACACAGAGAGAGAGACTCTTGGGCTCGTGGCCTCAGATGGTGAGGCTTCATCAATGTTGAACTTGCAGTCTCCTGGTAATAGGGAGAAGAGTTAAACAGTTGGGCCACTCTGACTCACCACTCGAAATAAACCCGATGATTGATTTGTGCAGAATATTGTGCATATTATTTCAAACAATTCTATCGAATTTCTCTTTAACAGATTAATTAAAACTAGAGCTTGTAATGGAGAGTGTGAAATGATTTTCAAAACTATAGCATCTCTGGGCTTTTTGTGGTAGCGTAAAATCAGAGCATGTTACAGACTGAACTGCTGATAAAAGCCTCGCAATTCACCAATGGGCAAACATGCCTAACTGAATCTCGCCATCTGTTGAGGACAAGGAATAATCTGGGATTTAGGGCTGAAGAAGTGGGCAGTGGTACAATGGCCTACGTTGAGGAAATATTAAATGTTTTATATATATATTTGTATTTTTTGAGCCCATCTCGGAAAGGAGGGTTGCCAACTCTGTTCAGTAGAACTCTCACAAACTCTCCAGGGAGCCACACCGGGATCCAAAAATCGCCTGTGAAAAAAAGTCTTTGTTAAAAAACAGTGGAAGTGTGAGCTAGAGCTCTTGGGACACTGTACTGAACGCCAGTGCTAACAGAAACAGGCCACTTGACTTCATTAACAGGTTTAATGCAGAACGTGGTTAATCCAAGCCTATAAGCACTTTTGCTTTCAGTTAATGATTTGTGTATCGCAGGCAAACATCAGGGAAAATCTATTTATTGATATAATCTGCTGAGGAAATGTAAACTGGCTCCTTTACACGCTGGAAACTGCATTCACATTTGTTGTTACATGTATCATTTCCACAAAGATTAAACGCTTATCTATAATCTGAATGATCACTAAACACCTGCCTTGACTAAAGCTATTTTAGTGTTACACACACAAATGTTCAACTGTTAATGCCCATAGTAAATCATAAGTGATATGGGTTGCTGGGCAGCAGCCACACATGGGCTTCTGGTCACAGACTCAATGCCAAACATTAGTTAAAGGGGTGTTAGTCCTCCTAGCACTGGTCTCTTTGACTGCATTCACCGGAGTGATGGAGCACCATTCCGTCTCTATAGGGGGAGCTTGAGTAGATTTTCTGATCCAGAACTAATCATGCAGCATCACCTGGTCTTATTAACGCCATAAAGTTCTCACAGAAATGCTTCAAAATCTAGTGTAAAGCTACCTCAGAAGATAAAGGGGACAACAAACAATTAACACCCCTGATCTTAGAAGACATTTGGGATGACCACAATCATCTGGTCATAAATTACACCTTGACATAATAAACAGAGTTTTTCCAGCCTCGGTGACTGTACGCTCTTCACGCTTTTGGTGCTTTGCACTGCTTTGACCTGACCCAGCTCATGAAGCATTTGATAATGAGTTCTATCAGGTGCACTGGAGTATGGAAAAGACAAATATTTGTGGAGCCCAAGCCCCCAGGACTGAGACCCTCTGATTCAAACAGCTGCTGCTGTGCCCTTGAACAAAGAACCTGAGTGCCCTTCATACTAAATCTACTTGCTATTTGGGAACCTAGAAATTTCAGCTCATACACCCAGACTTCCCCATTACATCATACACTAATATAACACCATTCAAAAATATCCAGACTGCTCCGCTGCTCTGCTGTAAAGGTTAACAAATTAAAATGTCAAATTTCTCACCGGCAGAAAGACCCCTCATTATCAAAATCTCGTTCCAACAGCTTCCAGAACTTGGACATTACCCTCAGACATTACTCTCGGTTTTTTTGCAATAGTGAAAAAAGTATGACTTCTTCACCAAGTGAAATATATATTTTAATATATTCCCTTGATTTGAATTTCTGAATACCCCCAAGGGTAAACCGCTCTATGCATTTTTAAACAGTTTTTGTCTCTTTTGGGCAAACTGTCTCTTCTAAAACTGTATGTCAGTTAAACTATGGCACATAGGGCTTATGAACCCAAAACATTGCCCTCTGGTATTATTGCCATCTATGGTAAACAAGCTGTGAAAATTTGTGATAAAACCAAGCTTTCAGTGAGGTTTTATTTGGTTTTTGAAAGTATTAAATTAGTCTCTTTTTCAGATCAATGTAAACTGGCAAACAATACCCTTAGTTTGTCTTAAGAACAAATAAATGAACATTGTCTAATGACTGAAAGATGCCATGTTTCACTTGGGTATAAAATAAAGTGACATCCAGGTCAAATTCTCTTGATCCCATGCTGAAATTTACATTGATTTTATATGTCTTCATGTTTTACTACAAGTCCTGAATACAATACACTGGGTTGAAGTGGTATTGGGCTAATCAAACTGCACATCTTACCACTCAGTACTGACCATCACTGACCTATATTAACATACTAAATGAACACCCCCCTTCCACACTTACACATTCCAGAAAGTAAGAGCTTGAAATGTTTGCTCAAATGTGACAGACTCAAATTGCAAAGAGCATGCCTAGAATTAATTTCTTACATGTTTGGATGTCTCACATGTTTGTACTGGGACTACGGGTCAGAATTTAGATGAGCTTACTTCAGTTTTGGACGGAATTATAACGAGTTTGTTCATTTTTGGGTTCCAAACTAATAATGTGGTTAGGCTGGGTCAAATTCACACAGAATTATAATGAGCTCAGGTCTGCTTGGGACTCGACAGTGTTGTTTCGGTTTGATCGGATTCCAGAACTGACTGAATCTTGTGAGACTCAGATCAGATTCAGAGGCAAAATGTGAGACTGTGGTTTAGCTTGGGTCAAGCTTGGTCAGAACTGACAGGCCCAGGTCAGATTGGACTTGTGTGAGTGTGGTACCGGTTGGGTTGGGCTCAGTAAAACAAAAAATTGTGAGCTGTGTTCAGGTTTGGACCAAAGTCTAAAGTCTTATTAAAGCACTATAGCAGGTACTCCCTTAGCTGTCTTCAGTTTATATTATAATTAATATCATACCCTTGTCCCATGTGAAATTATATCACACTTAACATAATAAAAGTCCCTTTTCGAAGTGCAGAAGTGATAAAGAAAGTGTTACAGTAGCCGATGATGGGTAATTACAGCGTTCAGAGATATGGCTGACTAATCTTCTTCCCCTCACCACACTGGAGCTGAGGAGTTATCGGAGAGAGCAAAGGAGAGACACACAGGGCAGAGTCCTGTAACCTGACACCAGAGAGAGAGAGAGAGAGAGAGAGAGAGGGAGAGATAGTGGGAGATAAAGAGGGGAAATGTGGAAGAGAGAATGTATGAAAGAGTGTGTGTATGTGTGAAAGAGAGAAAGAGAGAGAACTGAAATGCAAGATAGATAAAGAATAAGGGAGATAGAAACAGAGAGATAATGAAAGTGTGCTGACACAGACAGAACACATCTCTTTCTCACATCTCATTCTTTACTTAAGAATATAAAACAGGGGCTTTTGAAGCAATCACTAAGTCTCTTCCTGAC
Organism: Hoplias malabaricus; assembly: GCF_029633855.1. Classification (NCBI taxonomy): domain Eukaryota; kingdom Metazoa; phylum Chordata; class Actinopteri; order Characiformes; family Erythrinidae; genus Hoplias; species Hoplias malabaricus. The sequence continues at coordinate 11,115,381 of NC_089810.1, forward strand.
CACAGCGGCCCGATCTTAACGCTGACACCACACTTTCATTCTGTCGTCCTGCAAAACGCCTCAGTGTGTAATGAGAGGAATTCACTTTGCAGTGACTGATCCACTTTACCCAGGAATGGTGCCTAGAAGTTTTTTTTCTGAAGTGATGCCAGAGGAGAGCCACCTATGGTTCACTATAAAACCTTTCAATTGATACTTACTTAAAGCAATGCACTGCAAGAAAAGATATCTCCACGGTATCAGTCGGTCATATGATGTCTTTTGGGGTCTTTTTTGAGTCTAAAGCGCAGAAATTCATTCATTAATTGTCTGCAAGCTTTTATACACTTCAGAGTCCTACCTGGAATCACTGGGAGCAAGGCAGGAACCTAGAGGGGGTGCCAGTCCTTGGCAGGGTGACACACATTCACTCACACACTCACAACAAAACTCTGAATGACTTTGCTTGCTTTTCTGACATAACAGATGTTTTGGAAACCTGCTGAAATTCACTTTTATAAAAGTTCCCCATGCCAGTTCTGTGGCATCATTCCAGCAGAGCCTTTGGTCACCTTTGTATTTTTAAGAGCATTGCCTTAAGGACAGTGTAGCTGGACAGAGGTGGGGAACGGTCGAGTGAGGTGAATACACAGCGGGAGAAAATGGGAAAGTGAGCGAGTGAAGGCCTCTTAGCTGTGACAAGGCAGAGCACTGGAGATAAGAGGTGAGCCCAAGGTTAAACTGAGGTTAGCAGCAGGCCGGGCAAGTGCAGCTGTCACTATAAACTCTGAATATTTGTGCCCAGTGACTCTGCGAGGTTTGACAGATGGGGGGAAGAGCAAGGAGTTAATGGGGCCAGCAGCTGGGCGCTCCCTCTAAATGAGATGACCAGAGACTGAGGAGGTGCTGCTGCAGATGTTGATGCATGCTTTAAACGGGGTCTCCATGTTTCCATGGGTAAAAATGCTATTACACAGCTCACAGTAGGATTCAAGACCGTACACAGCCAGCAGTGGCATGCAGCCCTGTAAACGGTGCCATGGTGGACAGGATTCATTTTCAGAGGAGCCATCAGTGACAATGTCTTTCATCATGAGCACAAAATAATTTCCACAGGTAAAACACAGGGGTGTGTTTTCAGACAGGACTAGAATCACTGAGTACTGCTGAGTTTGTAAAGAAAGAGTTAATAACTCAACCTGATGGGAGTAAAGACTGAGGGGCTTGGGAAAATTTAACCCTGTGCAAATACGGCTTTAGTGCCTGCTTTCAGCTACTATTTTATACTAAAATATTTTGAATAGTTCATTTTTAATGATTTAAACCAGCTTTTGTTGGAATTGGATCACTGTTGTGCTAAGCATTTCTAAGCATTTGTGTATATCCAGAAAATAAATAAATATAATAAAAGATAAATACATAGATATTCAGATATATATGATGTCCACTGTAATCAATGTTCAAAGCTATATATTGCTATGAGTGAGAAAAATGGAACATCAGTTTTGCCACTGACCATCTTCTTACAACACGTAAACATAGGAGTAAATAGTGGGTTCACTTCTCAGTTGAGGGACCACACTCTAAACTCTATATACACAGTTAAGTCTTGAATTAAACTCCTGCACTGGAGGCAGTCTAGCACAGGAAGTGTGGTTAGAAATGTCAAACTCCATTGGCTCATAGCGAGAGGAGTGCACCTGGCATTTCAGAGGGAGCTCTTGTTCGGGCCTTGAAAGGTGAGATGAAACAGATCGGCTTCTTCACTCAGACAATAAAAGGTTAGCTTAAAAAAAAGGAGGGGGGGAAGGGGTGAAATGAGAGCATTGTTTTCTTTTCTTTTTTTTGTTCTACCATTTACCAGTGCCAGCAGAGCCCCTCCTGTAAAGTCAACTCAGCATAACATTTTCACATAGTCAGCCATTACAGCATGATAACATACTCTGCTTATTCTGCAAATACACAGGATGAAGGGCCATGCCTTAAAAAGCACTACATAATACTCTAAAGCCTCTCTTTCTCAAATGCCAGGACGCCATGTCTGTTTTCCATAATAGATCAGCTTGTTGGGACAACTTGTTAAACTTCCCGTGCTGGACTGAGGCGAAACCTGGCCGAAGTGTGGGTGCCTCTCTTTTGACACCTCATCCCCAGGTTCTTCTAACCTCAGCTCTTCTAAAAGCAAAAGCAAAATCAGCAAGCTAATGAATGACTGTTATCGGATAGATGTTTTTGTTACAAGTTCATGTCAGGTACTGGGAGACTAGGCATTCTTAAGCTAAATGATTCCAAGAATAAGCTTTTTGTTACAGCTTTACCACCATATGTTATCAATATTAAATATAAAAGACATTCAATCACTGGTCTTTTATGTTTCATTATTGGGAACCTTTGGAAAATCCAGAATTGACTGAATTCACTTAAAAAAACAACAAAAAAAACTTAATTTTCAGAAATGTCCTGTTCAATCAAGCAATATAATAACCCTATAATGACTCTTCTGATGGAAGCCCCACTCATATGACTAGAATCCCAATCTGATCCCATATAAGAGTCTATGCCTCACTATGTGCAAGTTCTGGCAGGTTTCTGAAGCTGGCCCTTCTTCACTTCTGCCTCTTCACTGAAGCCGTCAGCACTTTCCTGCCCCTCTGGGCTTCCTCAAAGCGAGCCAGGTAGGCTTAAACCCACGAGCTCTGCATCAGTGCTCAAATGTGACCTTAATGATATTTCCCTCTTTTCCCGCTCCAAGCTGAGGGCAAACAAAAATGTCAGGTAACAGTCGCTGAGCCCACTGCTTTCTGCGGCTCAGTGCGGCAAACCCACGCTCCCTTCCCTTTAATAGCGCTGAGATTGAAGGCCGAGCAGTGGGACGATAGCTGCCGTTTTCTGAAGGGAAAGTTGTTGGAAGGGCGAATGGATTTTTATTTTTATTTTTTCTTATATGGAGGTTGAGGTCCACACGGTCGATAGAAGGTTACCCCTGATGGAAGGTGAGAGAAAGGTTAGGACTCTGGAACGTTTTCTCTATTAAAACATGAAAAAGGTATGAATCTGTTTCAGACGTCTCTGCCTTTCTGGCCTCAAAGTGCAACCCCCTGCCTAAAAACAAACACCATGAAATGTCTGTACTTGGCAACCAGTAGTGAAAAATCAAAACATGAATCATCAGTGAGCTGTGAGTTATTTGCAGGTAATGGAAGATTTTTGGTTACTGATTTATTAATATGCAGTATTATATATATTAAGACCAGTAATAAACACACAATTTGAAAATGTAATACATTCTCATGTTATAACAGACATGATTAGAATCAGAATCAGACTCACTTTATTGGCCACAGTGCTTGCACACAGTGGAATTTCTTCTCCGCATTTAACCCAATCCGTGCAGTGAAATACACATTTGCACAAACAATAGTGAACACTAGGGGGCATTGAGCACACCTGTCCGGAGCGGGCAGACCTAGCCATGGCACCAGGGGACCAGCTGGGGGTTAGGTGCCTAAGTAAGAGCACTTCAGGACATTTAGGTCAACCATGAATTTATCTACATACATAGGTTATACATAGGATACCACAAGTAACCTACTGAGCACAAATGTAGGTTGCCTTTTAACCCTTAGAACATCAAAAATCATCACAAAAATGATTCTGCCACAGATACAATTCAAATGTAAGATCATCTCAATCGTGATCTTATTCACAGTGACACAAGACCTTGGGTGTTCTCTTACTTTTAATAAACTCTTCTGTAAAGTAAAGGAAATACCTCCCACATTTCCATCAAACACGCTCTGATAATGTTGAATCCTCCTGCTGCAAAAGAAAAGTAAGTAAAAGTAAGCCTTTTGTGCTATGTGTAGAGCCACTTCGCTTTATAATTTGGTCTTCCAGTTTGTTTGATGGTTCAGCTGTCATTATGGCTGAATGAGTATCTTGATTAGAGGGTGCCAGTAGATTCTTAGGTTGCTGGATGCCTGCAGTCACACAGTTCTTTCAAACCTCTCCAGTTGTGCTGCAGGTCACATTGCATAACACTTCATAAAACAAGGCATATGGGCTTTTAAAAGCAGGTTTCATAACATTTTATAACATGAGCAGGAGAAAATTATAGTTCAGAACTGTGTTGTAGTGTTTTATAATGCTAACTATGCCATTTTATACATGCTGTCATACATTATAGACCCTGACATTATTAAGTCACACAATACTGGCACTGCAAGCCATTATGTATGTCAGTATCCAGCTCAGTTTATATTGGTTTATCCTTAAATTGGGCAGTGATGGTGCTTGAAAAAGTCTGGAGAAGCCATAATCAGCTATACTTACTTCCTTCAGTCATTGCTGGTCAGCTCTGGGGCTGCTGCCAATTCCTCTGTCCAATCCCCAGTGACATCCTATAAGACTCTTTTAGTCTTCAGCTCCATGCCCAGCGTTAGAAGGGTAGAAGGCCCTCATATAGCTGCTTTAAAGGGAGCACTCTGGACTGTGCAAAGACTCAGCATCTGCAGGCTGCCCCTCTGACACTATTGGACGCAGGGGTCTTGGCCATGCTTGGGCTAAAGGCCCAGAGCTAGTGAAGTGGAGGGAGAGAGAGCACTGTGAGGATTACAGATTGGATGAAGTGGGGGACCTTAAAGAGAGGGATGATCCCTCTCTCTCTCGCTCTCCCTCACCCTCGCTCGCTCGCTCCTTCTCCCCTCTTCGGCCTGCCGTAATCTCCTGAGCTCCCTGCCAGGCCGTTAAGTTGTTAAAAGGTCAAACTTTTCAGACTTTCACTTCAAACCATCCCCCCTTACAGCATTCAGCGCGTCTCGTACCGCTGTCGTCATAAAAAATCATCTTCCTCCAAAATGTGGCTTTATAGGAGCAGGGAAATATCATTATGTGCGCTAATGTAACAGGATTTATACCAAGTCATTTTGGACAGTTTCTATTGGTCCATTCATCACAATGTAAAGGGCAGCTGGCATTTTCAGAAAGTTGCAATGGAAATAGATGGAATGAAGCCATGAAATTAACTATTTTTGCTCTGTTAAAGAACATTCCTGGGGCAATATATAGAGCAAAACTTCTTGAACATCATCATGCTAAGAATCACAAGAAGAGTAGTGTTTATCAGGCTGCTTTTAACGTTTTGATCTTGGCATATCAGTCAGTTGAGCTGGAATGGGAAAAGAAATGGCAGACTGTTGGTGTTACATACAGCAAGCAGCAAAAACAGATTTAGAGCATGGCGTCTGTGTCCTTCCCATTGTGAGAACTTGATTAAATTTTAGTTTATGACTCAAGCACATCATCACTGTCCAAAGAAAAACACCAATTCTTCATCTATCTCCATTTTTGGACAGCGATCTGTGCTTTACTGTCTCCTCCTTTTGCGATACTGATCCAAGCCTGGCTTGGACATTGCCGTCAGCCCACAGTGCAGCAAGCTTGGGGATAACTTACCTCTTGCACATCTTTCATTTTGGTTGCAGCATTTTTACTAAACATATAACAAATGAATTAGTCTCCTAGGACTTGGCAGAACTTTAGCCTCCAAGGGCCTAAATCATTTTCTTATTATGACATGTAAAGCACATATGTTCACACAAATATCCTGTATCATCAGCATTCCCATAGCATTTAACGGTTACCCTCCTTTTTTAATATGCACCACCACCATCCACAGTATGTTAATTCAAGTCCCCCATTTCATGAAGTCTCTAGAATAATTGGTCGCTCCAGGCCAAGTTTGTGCATTTTTAGATAACGTCATTAAACAGGCTAAGTATGCCTCACCTTAGACCTTCTCACCGTTCCAAAGTGTGGTTTTAATTAAGGTAGAAACAAAAATGTTGTTTTGTTTTCTGCCCCGCTACCCATTATTAGCTACAAAAAAAAAACAGTTACTTAGTTTTCTTTTCCTGCTAATGAAATCGAAAGAGATGAAGGAGCAACCAATTATTCACAAGGCTTTGGCCATTAGATTAAAGTGAACGTCAGTAAAATTACCCCTGAAGTCCCTTTCTTTCCATTCAATTTTCTTCCTTGATTTCTTGACAGCTCTCAGCGTAATTGCAATTCCCTTAGTCGCCACTTTTCTGCAAGGTGTGGCAGATGTTTGTTGGTGTCTGCAGAGCCACTTTAGCAAATGGCCACCGCTGGGGAAACACAGTCTAAGACAGTCATACCTGACAGCATGAGGGAAGCATGAGGAAAGACTTGTTCACATGAAGAACGTTATGAATGAAGCAGGCTCAGTTTCAGGGTTACAGGGTGCCCTCTGAGGCATGTCTTAATCTGTGTAAAGATTACATTGACATATTGTGTCCCACTCAATGAAACCTGGTGGGGAAAACACAAAGAGAATTTATGTCCATGCGGGCAATAATAATAGAGGGATAGGGAGAGATTATGAAAGTAATTTGAAATCAGTCTATTGTAATATTAATTGCAGAATTGTCTGAGTAGAAAACTGTAGGACAAAGCCATTGATTTCTCACAACAGAAAAGTCAGATCATTTGGGAATGGGGTCTCATTAGCAGAGAAAAGTGGCTAGCTCACCAAAAGCTAAATTAAACCCCCCCACCCCTGCTTTCATTTGTTCTGCATTTCAAGGTGCTAGATCGAGGTGATACCTGACCTGTTTGAGTCTGAGTTCATTAATAAAAACGTACTCTGCCTTGTTTTCCATTCACACTCGCACAGAAATCATTAAAAATCCATCACTCCCATTGATCAACGGTGCTTCCCCCACCATGAGTTAATTACACCTCCTGTTAGCTGGGCCTTGGGGACTATCTGAAATCATTGCAAAGGTGGAAGGAAAAACTATGTCCACTCCACAAAACCGAGCACAGCAGACAAATAATTTCCACCGCATGCCGGCTCTTGTTCATCATACTACTGTTTAACAAGTTCCCCACTCTGCCCTTGAAAATGTGCTTCAGCAACATGGCCTCCCAGGAGATTACTTACAGACTCGTCAGCTCTCCATTCTGTGAAGTCTTTTAAGGCGATCTTGTCCATTATGGGTGATGGGATGGCGTGAGCTCATTCTGAGAAAAGAGAGGGTGGGGTGTGTGCTGGAGTGGTGTTGGTGCAGTAACGATTGGAGGAAAAAAACTACTAATGCATTTCTGCATGTCAGCACATGTTTGAGTGGTCAAGTCTGGATGCTGAGAGTTTATATAACAGAAACATTGCTGTGAAGTGGTTTGATTGGTGCAGCTTGTTTATTTTTTGCTCCTGCAGAAAGTAAAGAAGATAAAGTAAACCTCCCTCTGCCACAGCTCACAGGCAGCCAAGCGTAGATTGAGTTACATCTAGACTAATCCACACATTTCTACCATCAGGGAATACAGTTCTTGAAAATAGAAAAAAAAAATGCTTCTCATGGTTTGATGGCTTATGAATAAAAGGGGGCTGTGGAGGCCCAGGTAAGCACAGCAGTGCTGACTGGCAGTTTGACTGCACATGCTCAAAACCCTCTTTACTCAACCTCCACTTTAATTACACTGGGAGAAAACTCTGCGCTAGGTGAGTTAATGATTGAATGTGACTGTGTTTGCCTACGAGTAAGCAGCCATGCTGACTGGAGCTCAAAATAGTGCTCAATAACTGACAGTGGGGCTTGATTTAAAGGAGTGTATTCTGCATCACTCTAAGACTGATTACCAGTGAACCTAAATATTACAGCTTCCTGGTGCTTTTCCACCCTATGGTACCTACAATACTACTCGACTCTACTTGCTTGTTGGTATTCTGTACCTGGTGGGTTTAATACAGCACACCCCAAAATATAGCTTATTGTGTTTAAAAATACCATCACTAACAGGAAGAGTGAGCTTCGGAAAAAACACAACAATGGCAAGCATTGTGTATTTGTGTGTTATTGTTGTGTTTTGGGATTGAACAAAGCTTAAGGGCAGTTCAGACAAATAAGTATAGATTTTTGTCCTTGGTGCACTGTCCAGCTCCTGCTGGAATCTTTTGTCTGTCTGCCAATTCCAAGGAGCATTTGACCCTCTTCAAAATATCATGGTGTAGTTTTACAAGCTGTCCTTGTGATTCGGGTAAAAATGTATTTTAGAGATTTAGACTGCTTAGATTGTCAGTCAGCGCTCTGCAAGGTTCACATGTCATATTTTAGTCTCTAATTAGCTCAATCAGAGCCATGGTTTCATGTACCAAATTTACCTAATGAAAAGAGTGTCAGTACCGTGAAGTGGAATAGTGCCAAATCTGTTTAATATGTTTTCAAATTTTCAAGTACATTTAAAGTGATATTTCTGCCAAAGAAACCCTTATTGATCAGTTAAGATCTGTTTGGGAAACAAAGCTCTTTTTACTGTTAAAAGGTGGAACAGGATTAAAGTTAATTTAACATGCTCTGAATGTTTCTATGAAATGATATTATCCAGTATAACTACTTCAGTTTTTTTTATATATAACGATTGACTGATAGTTAACGTTTGCAGTGATGTATCTAGTACCTACAGAACCACGAGGTGTTTCAAATTAAGTAAGCAAATTTGCAAACCAAAACATGGTTTGCTAATTTCTTTTGCTATTCCGCAGTTATGCCAAAGGATGATCCGACATGTGAGGCCTTCTGTTGAACCCCTGAAGGCCTATAAAGGACCTGCAAATCAACCTACAGGAGATTCATGATTCATACATGGACAGAAGTATGGACACATTTTGAAATCCAAGATTTCAAAGTTGGCTGTTGTTAGTGTAACGGCTATGCAATAAGGTTTTAATAATAAAATATATTGACTGAAATGTTTTTCTCAGAAATATAGCACTGTCTGAGCCATTCTGTTTCTCTTGTGTTATTGACAGTTGCTTGTTTATGTCATTTCTAAACTCGTATTTCTGACCTCGCCTTCATTAAAATCGTCTCCTGCCCATGCATCTGGCCTCGCTGTATCACTTGTTATAAATCAAACAGCTAAGTTTGTTTACTGCTTGTATAATTAGTTACACTCACAGAAGTGTATAATGTGTAGAGGCTGTTTCTCTCAGTACATTTGCTGCCAGAATCCTTTTTGGCCCTGGACTCAAACCCTAGCCTCCATATCATTATGCTGTAACATGCATTCATGACAGTAATGGGAAAGTCAGTGAGGAATGCATGAAGATTCAGATGAAGTCAGTTTATTCATGCAGCTTCCAGTCTATCACCTCAAATATATGACCACACAGAGAGGAAAAATAAATGCTGAGCAGACAGTGAATATTCTACCAGCATGAGCATTTTCAGAGCAGCATCATCATAGCACATTTCCAAATATGGGGAGAATTCCAAAAGCTTTTCTTTGTTCTTCTTTTTCATATTAACTCTTAAATATAAATGCATTGGTTTTAACCATTGTATTAAACACTGGTTGATTTCTTTTTTCATTTCTAACTGTGCTAGTGGCTTATCTCATATGCTAGGACTTCTGTCCATCTTCTGAAGGTCTGCTATAAATGCTCAGCAGACAGCATATATTCTTTACCAAATGGAAGATATCAGCTGTTTGTGCAAACGTTTTAGGCCCCTGGACAAACGAGTTTAAAAAAAGTCTGAAAAGTCTTTAGTTATCTGAAAAATACAAATATGTTTACCCTAAACAAACAAACAAAACAACAACCAAATAAAAACATACACCACTATTTCAGTAAGTAGTAATATTATGTGAGTGAATATATTGGTTTAAACTTTTCCAAATCTCCCCTCATGGCAGTCCAGTAATATCTGAGGATATTATCAAATACTTAATTTTACCAGTAAATAAACACTTCATTATGTTAAATGAAGTGTGCTGCTGATTTAACAAATTCATACGATCAAGGAGAACATCTGGAAAACCAAGCTTTGTTCATGACACCAGCTCACAACACTTCTACTACTTTTTAGTAATGTAGACTTTGTATAATTGGTCTAATTTTAATGATCTTTGTGTTCGTTGTCCTTGAAATTATAGATCATCTCATATTCAGGAAAACATTTAGATGGTAAAGAATATATCATCATATTGTTTGTGGTGGTGGTATCTAAAAATAAATCCATCCATCCATCCATCTGTAAGCGCTTATCCAATTCAGGGTCGTGGTGGGTCCAGAGCCTACCTGGAATCATTGGGCACAAGGCAGGAATACACCCTGGAGGGGGCTCCAGTCCTTCACAGGGCAACACACACACATTCACTCACACCTACGGTCCCTTTTGAGTCACCAATCCACCTGCAATTTGTGTTTTTGGACTGTGGGAGGAAACCGGAGCACCCGGAGGAAACCCACGCAGACACAGGGAGAACACACCAACTCCTCACAGACAGTCACCCGGAGGAAACCCACGCAGACACAGGGAGAACACACCACACTCCTCACAGACAGTCACCTGGAGGAAACCCACATGGACACAGGGAGAACACACCAAACTCCTCACAGACAGTCACCCGGAGCGGGAATTGAACCCACAACCTCCAGGTCCCTGGAGCTGTGTGACTGGGACACCTACCTGCTGTGCCACCGTGCTGCTCACATCTAAAAATAAATGATTTTAAATAATAATAATTTTATGAGCTTAGGAGTTACATGGTGCTGTATATTTATCATACGAAGGCATTGGTTTTAACTATTTTAACAGCATTTATTTATTTATTTATTTATTTATTTATTTATTGTCCTGACTATTGGTGTGTTCTTACCCTGTCTGCATGGGTTTCCTCCGGGTGCTCCGGTATCCTCCCATGGTCCAAAAACACACATTGGTAGGTGGATTGGCAACTCAAAAGTGTCCATAGGTGTGAGTGAATGTGTCGCCCTGTGAAGGACGGTTGCCCCTTCCAGGGTGTGTTCCTGCTTTGCGCCCAGTAATTCTGGGTAGGCTCCAGACCCCTCAGTGACCCTGAACTGGATATGTGGTTACAGACAATGAATGAATGAAGGAATGTCCTGACCTTAAAAAAGTGGTGAATTACTAAAACTGAAGAAAAAAAAAGAAGAAAATGAATAATAAAATTTCAGGCAGAGAAGAGCAATCTTACCCCTGGAGAATTACTTTCTTCCTCATTATGCTGGCACTTTTTCCCTTTTTATTTTTTATTACAAATTGTTCTTTTTTGCCTTTGTCATCATGTTTATTGATAAAAATGCCTCCCTTTCAAGCAGAGAGTTTTTCGAACAAACCTCAAAGCAACACCTCACTCAAACTTAACCTTATTTTTAGCATCAACACACACACACACACACACACACACACACACACACACATACATTTATATACTGAATATATATACACATACATATACACAGTACTGTGCAGAGGTCTTAGGCACCAAAGATAATTATATATATTTAAATTAATGCCTTCTCAGTCAGTGTGGTGCTTGTAAAAATGTATATATAATCACAGTAAATACAAAAAAATAATAATATAAAATGAATAAGAAAAGTGGTTATAGATAATGAATGAATGAATGAATGAATGAATGCTCAAATAAGAACGATAAGAAAAAGTCAGTGTGAATGGGCAGGGTTTAACTGTTATAAGCTGAATACACGTGAATGTGTTTGCTCCAGTAAACAATGAATTAAACAAAAAAAAAGGTAGTGTCTGAAGCTTCCGTGTATGAATCAGAGGATGAACGGCATGTGTTCTAACTGCTTTGACATGCCACACCAGGATTTTTTATTTATTTTTTTTATAATATGGGTCTTGTAAAGAAGCTCACTAACAAGCTGTTTCATCTGACTGTTTTCTTTTTTTTTGTTGTTTTTTACGAGCTCTCCTTCAGCATCTCATTGTGGGGAAGAACAGAAGAAGAGGCTGTCAGATTGATTTTGAGAAGCAGTACTGAGATGAAAATAAACACAAAATAAAAAAAAGAGAGAGAGAAGAAAAGAAGAATTTCCAATCTAAGGCCGGCTGAATGAGGGCCGGTTCTGAATGACCATCTCAAATGCCTGCTCTCAGTTCAAAGCACAGCATCTGGGTGCTATTGAAGTCTGCCGTTTATCAGTGGATCCTGGATTTGAGTGGGTGAGCGTTTAGAACAACAGCAGCTGAATGTGTGTGTGTGTGTGTGTGTGTGTGGGCGTGTATGTGTGTGTGTATGTGTATGTTGCTGGCATTTTTGAGGTTAATAGAAACAGAATCTCCACTTTCTCATGCCATTTCCACTGTGACTAATGCTGTGTTAGAGCTGCTTGCTGACAGATACTGTGGAACATTCAGAGCTTTACCTTTATCACCTAGTGCCTGACTCAGCACAAGGGGGCTTAAGGAGTGGACCCTTATTATAGACTAATGGTCAGGAGTGCTGTGTGGGTATCGTCCATCAATATTTGAGCATTATGATGAACTCTTATATAATACCATCTTAATATACAGGCCTGAGGAAACCCAGGGTCAAATGATGTATTTGTTTATTCTTAATAAGTCAAAGCAATCCTCAAAGTGTTAGGAACTGTCATGTTTCGGCAAATTGTAGTGTACAAATAACCATTGTCAACACCTATGCAGTTGTATAAGTAGGCATGACAAAATGTAATATTTATCATCAGAAGTATATAATATAAATAATTAAGTATATTTATACCATTCAGCAAGTGTCTAGTGAGTTCATTTTTTAGTATCTTTCTGCATGTTTAGCTTCTTGTAGTGTTGGCATATCTTTCTCATAGGTTAGCATATTTTACACCGCAGCAGCTAAAGTGCACAAGTTATACACATGGCTGTTTGCTGTTTGAACACCAGGATTCCTTAGTCATCAGTGGCAGAGTGTTCATAAGAGGGCAGAGTTGGCCACAATCTCTCTGGGAGGGTAGGGGGGACTTCTTAATCCCCCATCAAACAACATCATGCTAACCAATGCAGGTGTCTCCTAGCTAACATGACAAATCTGGGCAGCATGTTTTGCTGTTCAATATCATTCTATCTATCGTTACACTTATATAGCGCCTTTCTAGATACCCAAGGACGCTTTACAATCCACACTGCTCAGAACGCTCAGAACACTCAATCCACACACTGGCGAGAAGCGGCAGCCAAACTGCACAGTGTACTCTCGACCAGGAACGACCGTCCACCTGGAGGACTGCATCGGGCACTAGGATTTCACCCAGGACAGAGTGCCAATCCAATCCAACAGCAGGACAGTTATTAGACAGAAGCCAATTCACCTACCCTCCATGTTTTTGGACTGTGGGAGGAAACCGGAGACCCCGGAGGAAACCCAAGCAGACACAGGGAGAACATGGAAACGCCACCCAGATGGGACTTGAACCCAAGATCCCAGCACTGGGAGGCAAACGTGCTAACCACTAAGCCACCGTGCCGCCCCATTGTGTTAGCGGTAGCTCAAAAAGAAGCCATGGCAAGCTCCACATATCTTATTTCTCACCGAAGCTGGGATCGTAGTCTTAGCCAATTTGTGGTGATGAAATTAAAAAGTTTAAATATAAATAATCAAAAGTAAACAATGTTGATCCGAATTTAACAGAAAAACATATATATATGTGAGACAGGGTTTATACATAAACCTATTAATATTATTTTTGTATCATGGTAACAACATGAATTAATGATGAGTAATGCCTAATATCATAGGGGTAATGAACTAGTAAGATGATAAAAATGCCATTTAATACAATGCTCTGAATATTTCTTTACATTTTCACCATACTTCCCTCGTAACATTTCCCTTTGTCTAATAAATATTTAATTCTGACTATGGTCTTTCAGATCTGTTTGTAAACATGAGAAGTAAAACAATCCTGTGGAAATATGTTGGTGTAATCAATAACACACTGCAAAGCACTGAAGGACTTTCCTCTGAACTCGGACTGCTGCAATCCTCTCAGAGTAGTTACAGGAGAAATGTCTTGCAGGCGAAGGTTTGTTAAAGCCTGGAGTAAGAATGAGACACTCATAACTGATGACATTAAAATCGTATATAAAAAAAAAGAAAAAAAAAAACACAACAAAAAAAAAAAAAAAACAGCGCACGAGAAAAGTGTGAAAAGAAATTGTCAACCTTACAAAGATTCTGCTGGCACAATTCGGAAACTTTAATTAAACACTTGTACAAGTGCGTCGGTTAGCAAAGCTCGTCTTGTGATCAGTGGCCGAAAACAACAGATTGTTGTCATAACGATTTCACTGCCATTTTTCCTTCCATTCTTCTTGTGACATTTTGTCACTTCTGAATAGAACGTAACGCGAGCTCGGTTTGCCAGAGAAGTCGTAGTGCAAAGTGGGGGGGAGAGAAAAATTTGGCTGTCATGAAAAAATAGACATCTCACAACATTTGCTTGTAGAAGACAGCATTTGCTGAAGTGTGAAGAGGCCTAGCGTTGGCGAGCGAGTTGTTAGGGAAAAGTCGCCAACCGCTGCTTTGAAGCGGCTTCCAGTGAAAGAGACGGGTGTGGGATGTTGGATTTGGGACAGATGGCCATAATGAGGCAATGGTGATATCCTATTTTTTCTTTCTAGTCATCAGACTTGGAGAGACAAGATCAATTAAGGTAACTAGGCAGGCCATACTTTGGAGAAAGCATGTGTTGAAGCACTTTCCGCCAAGTGCTGCCAACCTCAGCATTGTTCTTCGAAGCCTGCATCCTTGTGCCAAGCTTGGGAAGACCACTAATATGCTGCCAATTATGTTGCTAGGGACTAGGAAGTGCTCTTTGAGCCTTTGTTCATGTTGCGATGGTCAGAGGCCTCCATGTTTCTCCATGTTTCCTCTCCCCGAGTCTTCCTCACCTCATTACCAAAGCAGCGCCGGGCTCACCTGTTTTTCGGTGAGGCACCGGGGGTAATTATGGGCGTTCATTAGTAGGTTAGCATGGCAGCTGTGTTGTCTTTCACTCGCCATTGCTTTCAGCTGTAATTACACTTCATAGTTCACCAAGAAGGAGCAGCTCCTTCTTGTGCTGATTAGATGAGCCTTGAACTCCTCAGGGCCATAATTGCAGATAGTATCAGCATGAAACACAGTGGTGGAAAACCACCATATTGGCCCTCCATTGATGAGCCAGAAATGGGTATAAATTAGTGCTACAGGGGTCAATCAATTACAGTGGGAGTGGAGGGGGTGGAGCTGTACTGGCAGGACTAATGCTCTCCAATAGATCTGATGCTGTCCTGCTAGTGATTTACATGGACATTTACACATGGCCCAGCACACATGAGCAGAAATTTGGTTTTCAGATTAGATTAAAAATACAAGTATGAGTGACCATATGCAATGACCATAAGTTAGGGCAGTGTTTATATGGCTACATGGCACCCACATAAGACTTTCATGACAACTGATATAGATAAATATAGATGTTTCTAAAGGCTTATTAGTTACATTGGCATGCCATTTGACAAACGTATGCTGAGCAATTTTAAAAGAAGCCTATCATAAAATTAGGAATCTTGCCCAAGGACACTTACATGTAGAGAATGAGGAGCCAAGGAATTTAACCCATGTAACACATAAAATGAATTTTAACTCTTGCCCGCAGTATGGACAGCAATGATGTTATCATCAATATTAACACATTAACATACACAGGAATTAAAAACATTCTTTTTTTTTTTTTTTACATTAAATAACCATTTTACCAAATTGGGTCATTACATCCTCCCATATATCACTCTTTTTATACAGATCACAGTGAAGCACTAGTGATGTATTATATGACTGATATTTTTCAAGTGTTTATTTCTTTTAATTTGATGATTATAACTGACAACTAACGAAAACCCCAAAATCAGTGAATTAAAATATTACTTAAGACCAGTACAAAATAAAAAGGATTTTTAGAAATGCTGGCCAACTGAACATGAAAAGTATGAGCATGTACAGCACTCAATATATAGTTGGGGCTCCTTTTGCCTGAATTACTGCAGCAACGTCATCAAATTTAAAGAAATAAACACTTGAAAAATATATCAGTCTGTGTGTAATGAACGAGTATAATATTAATATAATAAGAAAGATTCACTTTTTGAATTGAATTACTGAAATAAATCATGATATTCTAATTTTATGACCAGCACCTGTGCTTACAATGTGAACACATAGGGACTGAGCCCGTTTCAGTTGCTTCCCTTTCAACCTTACTTTAACAAAGCAGAGTTTTGTTCTAATTGTTTTGGTTCATGGTAAATTTGTTTAAATTATAGCACATAATGCACATGGGAATTGGAACACTGGATAGCTGGATAGCTCAACACACATGGAGGAGAAAGCTCATGTGCAGATATGTTAAACCAACTAATAGTCACATGCATTGGCATACACTGTCCTTCTGATCAAGGCAGAAGCAAGGCCATCCTCCCCAGAGAGCGTGAGACCAGGTATCCTCTTGTGGATTACTGGCCTTGAATATCTCACAATGGTAGGAACACTTTTGATATTCTTTTAACTTTGATTCAGATACTTAGACCTATCTCCATTTCCATTCACTTGGGAAAATTACATTCAGAAATATAACTGCAACATTTATGACCAATCAATACACAATGACCACAATGTAAAACCATTCATTCATTCATTGTCTGCAACCGCTTATCGAGTTCAGGATTGCGGTGGATCCAGAGCCCACCCGGAATCACTGGGCACAAGGCAGGAACACACCCTGGAGGGGGTGCCAGTCTTTCACAGTGCATCATACACACACTCACACCTACGGACACTTTTGAGTCGCCAATCCACCTACCAACGTGTGTTGTTGGACTGTGGGAGGAAACCAGAGCACCAGGAGGAAACCCACATGGACACGGGGAGAACACACCTGACAAACTTGAATGAATTACTTGTGCAAACGCCCTATATTTGCAAACCTGCACTCCTACAGATTCCTACTGAAATCCTATTAAAATGGATTGTTATTCCTGCGGTTTTACCAACTTCCCAGTAAACAAGGAATGTCCCTGGACGTTCAAAATAGGTCTAATAGTAGTCTGTCCATCAAGGACATATTTTAAATGTCAATGGACGTCCAACACCCATCTTAATAAGTTAGTTATCAAGTGGTGACAAATCGATCATCCAAAATGCGTTTTATACAAGTAATTTATTTCGGGACCAATTAATAACATCAATGGATGTCCAAAATACGTCAAATAGTCGTCTTTTCAATGTCTGTGTTTGGACGTCTTTTCAACTTTCATTTTCAACCTTAAGAGAACGTTGATTAGACGGCAGTCGTTACGTTATTTCAACGTTGAATCAACGGCTAAATGTTTACTGGGTTTTGCATATGGTGTGGCAACAAAATTGTAAATAAGATAACTTCATTATGAGTTCTGCTTTGTGTTTAGCACACACTCCATTAAATTTTGATTCATTAATAAAAAAAAAAAGCTGATTTTCCAATGGCTTCAGATTTTTCCAATAAGAACCATGATACAAAGTGAACCAGAGCCAGCAATTAAGAGCAGAACCAAACTAAAGGAGAACATTCTCAAAACCTCTTGTTTGTTTCTTTGTTCGTTGGGTGATGGTGGATATATCATCAGTGTTTGATGAATTTGCGCATGTCTGTATTTTTGTGAACTTTAGAAGAGATAATTATACACAAACCCAAACCTACATTTTCATTCTTTAGGTCTCTTGAGATGTAATCATAAGCTGTGATGAATTTTATATTTTCTGAAACTGGAAAAGAAACACACACACACACACACACACACACACACTCTTTAGCTTCTCTCCTCTCTCAGGACGTCATTAGAGGCAGTGATGTCCATTGTCTGCAGAACCTACTTGAGAGCAGTTCATGTGTGTGTCTGTGTCTGTGTTTGTGTATGTGTGTGTTTGCGTGTATGTGTCTGTTTGTGTGTGTGTGTGTGTGTGTGTGTGTGGTGTGTTCGATAACAGCTGTGTGTTCAGCCAGGCTTTTGCTGTTTTGTTTTGCGGGCATTCACTGTGTGGCTCATCAAAGGAGGCAGTGTGTGGCCTGTGCAGGTTTGATAGGGCTACTCCTCTGTTCCCTCCACTGACCACATCTTTCCTTCTAATCATCACACACTCACCCCGGGCCCAGAGGAGTCCACTGTTGCTGGACAAAGCCATTGTGCCCCAGACAAAGACATCTGTACCCCTCTCCATCCTCTCTCCTCCCAAATCCTTATATTTTACCCCAGTGCCAAAGAGATTGCAGAAAAACAATAGGGTCTACAGCTCAACAAATTTCTCCTTTCAACTGAAAAACAAAGGGAAAACAAAGCCGTAATGAGCACATCCTCGCCATCTGAACTTTCCAAAAGTCCTTGGCAGGCTTCGATTAAAATATTTAAAAACAAACAAGAAGAGAAAAATAGAACTAATTTGTGGACAGAGTGAAATGAAAATGGATGGATAAGTTACTCATTAATATAAATAAAATATAAATAAAAAAATATATAGGAACTGCTTTGAAATCTACAAAAATGGTGGTGCCAATGTTAAGAATTGTTTACTCACAGTGCATCCACATGTTGTTGTTTTTGTGTGGGATTGAACAGGGTTCTGCACTCCAGATCAGTGTAGCTTTTCATTCTCATGGCTCTCACTGGAGATTTTGTATTCTACTAATCCAAGGAACATTTAAACCTCTTCAGATAATGGCAAAAATATTGATCATTAATAAATACTGGAGATTTTACAAATGCCTATTTTTGCTTGATGTCTGCCTTGTTGAAACCACTAGCACACAGGAACTAAATTAGTACCCGTTTCCACCTTCATTCTTTCATTCATTGTCTGTAACCACTTATCCAGTTCAGGGTCGCAGTGGGTCCCACCCAGAATCATTGAGCACAAGGCAGGAACACACCCTGGAGGGGGCGCCAGTCCATCGCAGGGCATCACACACACATTCACTCACACCTACGGGCACTTTTTTGAGTCGCCAATCTACATATCGATGTGTGTTTTTGGACCGTTGGAGGAAACCATGCTGACAGGGGGAGAACACACCAAACTCCTCAGAGACAGCCACTTGAAGTGGGACGTGAACCCACAAACTCCAGGTCCCTGGAGATGTGTGACTGCGACACTACCTGCCTCTCCAGGTACCTCTCCAGATTACCCTAATGGAAAAAAAAGTTGAGTCAAGCCAAGTCGAGTAGATACCATGCAGTAATAATAATAAAAAAATACCATTATATTGACCGGGAACTTCCAGATGTGCAAGCAAGAAAAAACCTGTAAATAACAAAAACCATCATCATTGATGCATGCTAAATTATCTTAAAAATTCAGAAACTCCAAGCACTTCATTGACGACAGCAGAACATGTGTTTGTTCGAATGAGGAACTTCTACACAGATCACCAAGCAACACTCATCAACACCAAGCAAATAACACTGACTCATAACAAAGGCCTGGTTAAGGCAAGGCTGCCCTCTGTCTCCATGCCTGTTTAACCTGCATGCTGATTATACATTGTTACAAACAATAAGAGAAACAGAGCTAGAGAAAAATGACCAGGGATTCAGGATTGGTTGTTGGATAAAACAGTAGCCTTTCAAATCAGATATTTTTAGAAATTTGCAGTAGGAAGAAAGGCGGGAAGACCTGAAGGCCCTCCTGAAATCTTCAGCATACATCATCTTACAGAGGTGATGCTTGTTTGACTTCAGCAGGCAAAATGAAATAATTGGAAAGAAAGAGAACTGCAGACATTACACAGAGGCATTGCTCACCCTGTCTCACACACACACAGCAGCTGGGTGAATTCCACGGTTGAATGCACTACCTCTTTAACAAAAAGACAATTCCTGGGATTAGTACAATGTTTGCAAAATGCAGATTTCTATCCATCCTGAATCAGCCTTAATCCTGCTCCACAACTCTAATATTCCTGAACCTAACCCCACATGCACCAGTCCATCACAGAGCAAGTCTTGGATCAGATGCTGCAAAGGAGGTGAGCTATGAATCTAAAATAGGCAATAAATCTCTGTGACAAATCAGTTAACTGAGAGCAGCAAAAAAACAACAAAAAAACAACTTCATCCTCTTCTTCTAGCATTTGATTATGTTTCCAATTACTTGTACATCAATATAGCGTTTGGAATTACAGTTGTCACAGAACATATCATAACAAGACATCACCACTCAAGACGTTTGCCGAGCACTTTAGGAAGCAAGTCATGACAATGGGAAACACTGGATCAATTATTAACAGGAAACAGTCAGGAAGAACACACGCTGACACTACAACAAGGATGGAGAAGCTTGAAAAGATCTTCAAAGGTAATGATTTGTCTCTACAAACAATACTCAATATTCTTCAGGCTGGAGACTTTATGGACATAAAAAAAAATAAATAAATAAAATCCGGAAATCAAAAACTGAGGCATGTACAATACTGACATTTTTGAATGGTTGGCATCGGTGAACAATTTACTGAGTGTTACAGTAAAGCAACAACAAAACAAAGCCATGTGCTGAGAAAACAGACCAGACGGGACGAGGGCGTGACACTGAGCAGGTCATTGACCAAATCAAACCAATTCTCCCAATTGAGGTTAAGATTTTCAATATATATATTTTTAATAATCAATTCATAGGAAAAGATGATAATGCTTGGAAGCATTGACTTTAACCCTCTGGGGTCTAAGGAAATTTTCTCAACTTTTTGCAAATTTTCTGAAATTCACCATTAAAATACATGGATTATAATTATATTGCCCACATGTTTCATATCAAAACATTCAGAACAATCTCAGCTCACTCATTAAAAGATGCCCATGTGACCTAAAGCATTGTATGAAGAGATAATTTGTCTCTAAGCCTGAA